>NC_034200.2:43698355-43780855 GCF_002021735.2 Oncorhynchus kisutch | reverse complement strand
AATGGATGGCTTAGAGTTACAGATGTTTATGCAATACTATGCAGTCGTACGTATTTTACAGTACATTACTGTAATACTAAAATAGTCATTAGATAGTTGCATACCTGTTCTCATTTCTGAAGGTTCAAATTATGGACGCCACTGTAAATCGACTCAAATTGGGCTGGACTCTCAGTCCAGCCTCTCTCATAGTCAAACCGTGGTTGATCACATGATCAAAAATTTTGCCCTAATCTCATTAGAGATGCCTCTCCTTCCTTCTCTTCTTTGCCCTCGTCCTCTTCCTCTCCCTCCTACTCCTCTTGCTCTCTGTCCATTGCATCCATTGTTCAAAACAGGTAATCTGACCTTTGACCTATTTATAGGCCTATACTACAGTAAAGCAGTGATTGGTTAGTGATCAGTTAAGCTATTAGTGTTTGCACATGTGAGGAGTGTGTGTGTGACCTGGTGAATAAGTGTAGCATTTTGATTGGTTGTTTGGAAAAGTAAAGCAAGTCACTTCCTGTTAGATTTTTGTGTTTTAGGTTGAGACTTGTGTGTAGTATTTTGAAAAAAGTGTTTAATGCAATTGACAACTGAGTCAAAGGCTGAGAAATAGCTTATGGTTTTTCACATGTGGTGTGTAGTTTTGCACTTTGAGTGAGAGGTTTCAAAACTCGTGTGACATTAAAAGATTTTGTGTGTAAGCAGTTGGAAAAAACTGTCAAATACCAAAAAAAGTTAGATATAAGAATAACAAATAACTAAAGAGCAGCAATAAATAACAATAATAAGGCAATATACAGAGTCAATGTGGAGGCTATATACAGGGTTTTACAGTACAGAGTCAATGTGGAGGCTATATACAGGGTTTTACAGTACAGAGTCAATGTGGAGGCTATATACAGGGTTTTACAGTACAGAGTCAATGTGGAGGCTATATACAGGGTTTTACAGTACAGAGTCAATGTGGAGGCTATATATAGGGTTATACGGTACAGAGTCAATGTGGAGGCTATATACAGGGTTATACGGTACAGAGTCAATGTGGAGGCTATATACAGGGTTATACGGTACAGAGTCAATGTGGAGGCTATATACAGGGTTATACGGTACAGAGTCAATGTGGAGGCTATATACAGGGTTTTACGGTACAGAGTCAATGTGGAGGCTATATACAGGGTTTTACAGTACAGAGTCAATGTGGAGACTATATACAGGGGGTACCGGTACAGAGTCAATGTGGAGGCTATATACAGGTACCATACAGAGTCAATGTGGAGGCTATATACAGGGTGTTACGGTACAGAGTCAATGTGGAGGCTATATACAGGGTTTTACAGTACAGAGTCAATGTGGAGGCTATATATAGGGTTATACGGTACAGAGTCAATGTGGAGGCTATATACAGGGTTATACAGTACAGAGTCAATGTGGAGGCTATATACAGGGTTATACGGTACAGAGTCAATGTGGAGGCTATATACAGGGTTATACGGTACAGAGTCAATGTGGAGGCTATATACAGGGTTTTACGGTACAGAGTCAATGTGGAAGCTATATACAGGGTATTACGGTACAGAGTCAATGTGGAGGTTATATACAGGGGGTACCGGTACAGAGTCAATGTGGAGACTATATACAGGGGGTACCAGTACAGAGTCAATGTGGAGACTATATACAGGGGGTACCAGTACAGAGTCAATGTGGATGCTATATACAGGGGGTACCAGTACAGAGTCAATGTGGAGACTATATATAGGGGGTACCAGTACAGAGTCAATGTGGAGACTATATATAGGGGGTACCAGTACAGAGTCAATGTGGAGGCTATATACAGGGTGTACCGGTACAGAGTCAATGTGGAGGTTATATACAGGGGGTACCGGTACAGAGTCAGTCTGGAGGTTATATACAGGGCGTACCGGTACAGAGTCAGTGTGGAGGCTATATACAGGGGGTACCGGTACAGAGTCAATGTGGAGGCTATATACAGGAGGTACCGGTACAGAGTCAGTGTGGAGGCTATATACAGGGCGTACCGGTACAGAGTCAATGTGGAGGCTATATACAGGGGGTACCAGTACAGAGTCAATGTGGAGGCTATATACAGGGGGTACCAGTACAGAGTCAATGTGGAGACTATATATAGGGGGTACCAGTACAGAGTCAATATGCGGGGGCACAGGTTAGTCAAAGTAATTGTGGTAATTGTGGTAATTGTGGTGTCAATGTGGAGGTTATATACAGGGGGTACCGGTACAGAGTCAGTCTGGAGGTTATATACAGGGCGTACCGGTACAGAGTCAGTGTGGAGGCTATATACAGGGGGTACCGGTACAGAGTCAATGTGGAGGTTATATACAGGAGGTACCGGTACAGAGTCAGTGTGGAGGCTATATACAGGTAATTGTGGTAATTGTGGTGTCAATGTGGAGGTTATATACAGGGGGTACCGGTACAGAGTCAGTCTGGAGGTTATATACAGGGCGTACCGGTACAGAGTCAGTGTGGAGGCTATATACAGGGGGTACCGGTACAGAGTCAATGTGGAGGTTATATACAGGAGGTACCGGTACAGAGTCAGTGTGGAGGCTATATACAGGGCGTACCGGTACAGAGTCAGTGTGGAGGCTATATACAGGGGGTACCGGTACAGAGTCAATGTGGAGGTTATATACAGGAGGTACCGGTACAGAGTCAGTGTGGAGGCTATATACAGGGTATTACGGTACATAGTCAATGTGGAGGCTATATACAGGGGGTACCGGTACAGAGTCAGTGTGGAGGCTATATACAGGGGGTACCGGTACAGAGTCAATGTGGAGGTTATATACAGGAGGTACCGGTACAGAGTCAGTGTGGAGGCTATATACAGGGCGTACCGGTACAGAGTCAATGTGGAGACTATATATAGGGGGTACCAGTACAGAGTCAATATGCGGGGGCACAGGTTAGTCAAAGTAATGTTTAGAAGCCTCTTGACTGATTGAACAGGAAACTGATTGAACAGGAGACTGATAGAACAGGAGACTTATATAATAGGAGACTGATAGAACAGGAGACTGATAGAACAGGAGACTGATAGAACAGAAGACTTATATAACAGGAGACTGATAGAACAGGATATAATGTTCAACTGACTAAGAGGCTGATAGAACAGGAGACTGATAGAACAGGAGATTGATAGAACAGGAGACTGATTGAACAGGAGACTGATAGAACAGGAGGCTGATAGAACAGGATATAATGTTCAACTGACTGAGAGACTGATAGAACAGGAGACTGATAGAACAGGAGCCTGATAGATCAGTGGGCTGATGGAACAGGACACTGATTGAACAGGAGACTGATAGAACAGGAGACTGATAGAACAGGAGACTGATAGAACAGGAGACTGATAGAACAGGAGACTGATTGAACAGGAGACTGATAGAACAGGATATAATGTTCAACTGACTTAAAGGCTGATAGAACAGGAGACTGATAGCACAGGAGATTGATAAAACAGGAGACTGATAGAACAGGAGACTGATATAACAGGAGAATGATAGAACAGGAGACTGATAGAACATGATACTGATAGAACAGGAGACTGATAGAACAGGAGACTGATTGAACAGGATATAATGTTCAACTTGCAGAGAGGCTGATAGAACAGGAGTCTGATAGAACAGGAGACTGATAGAACAGGAGACTGATAGAACAGGAGACTGATTGATCAGGAGACTGATTGAACAGGATATAATGTTCAACTGGCTGAGAGACTGATAGAACAGGAGACTGGTAGAACAGGAGACTGGTAGAACAGGAGACTGATAGAACAAGAGATTGATAGAACAGGATATTATGTCCAACTGACTGAGAGACTGATAGAACAGGAGCCTGATAGAACAGGAGCCTGATAGATCAGTGGGCTGATGGAACAGGAGACTGATAGAACAGGAGACTGATAGAACAGGAGATTGATAGAACAGGAGACTGATAGAACAGGAGACTGATATAACAGGAGAATGATAGAACAGGAGACTGATAGAACATGATTCTGATAGAACAGGAGACTGATAGAACAGGAGACTGATTGAACAGGATATAATGTTCAACTTGCTGAGAGGCTGATAGAACAGGAGTCTGATAGAACAGAAGACTGATACAACAGGAGACTGATAGAACAGGAGACTGATTGAGCAGGAGACTGATTGAACAGGATATAATGTTCAACTGGCTGAGCGACTGATAGAACAGGAGACTGGTAGAACAGGAGACTGGTAGAACAGGAGACTGGTAGAACAGGAGACTGATAGAACAAGAGATTGATAGAACAGGATATTATGTCCAACTGACTGAGAGACTAATAGAACAGGAGCCTGATAGAACAGGAGCCTAATAGAACAGGAGACTGATAGAACTGGAGACTGATAGAACAGGAGCCTGATAGATCAGTGGGCTGATGGAACAGGAGACTGATTGAACAGGAGACTGATAGAACTGTAGACTGGTAGAACAGGAGACTGATAGAACAGGAGATTGATAGAACAGGAGACTGATTGAACAGGAGACTGATAGAACAGGAGACTGATAGAACAGGAGATTGATAGAACAGGAGATGGATTGAACAGGAGGCTGATAGAACAGGAGACTGATAGATCAGGATAAAATGTTCAACTGACTAAGAGGCTGATAGAACAGGAGCCTGATAGAACAGGAGCCTGATAGAACAGGAGACTGGTAGAACAGGAGACTGATAGAACAGGAGACTGATAGAACAGGAGACTGGTAGAACAGGATATAATGTTCAACTGACTTAAAGGCTGATAGAACAGGAGACTGATAGCACAGGAGATTGATAAAACAGGAGACTGGTAGAACAGGAGACTGATATAACAGGAGAATGATAGAACAGGAGGCTGATAGAACATGATACTGATAGAACAGGAGACTGATAGAACAGGAGACTGATTGAACAGGATATAATGTTCAACTGGCTGAGAGTCTGATAGAACAGGAGTCTGATAGAACAGGAGACTGATAGCACAGGAGACTGATTGATCAGGAGACTGATTGAACAGGATATAATGTTCAACTGGCTGAGAGACTGATAGAACAGGAGACTGGTAGAACAGGAGACTGGTAGAACAGGAGACTGGTAGAACAGGAGACTGGTAGAACAGGAGACTGATAGAACAAGAGATTGATAGAACAAGAGATTGATAGAACAGGATATTATGTCCAACTGACTGAGAGACTGATAGAACAGGAGATTGATAGAACAGGAGCCTAATAGAACAGGAGACTGATAGAACAGGAGACTGATAGAACAGGAGCCTGATAGATCAGTGGGCTGATGGAACAGGAGACTGATTGAACAGGAGACTGATAGAACAGGAGACTAATAGAACAGGAGTCTGATAGAACAGGATATAATGTTCAACTGACTAAGAGGCTGATAGAACAGGAGACTGATAGAACAGGAGATTGATAGAACAGGAGACTGATTGAACAGGAGACTGATAGAACAGGAGGCTGATAGAACAGGATATAATGTTCAACTGACTGAGAGACTGATAGAACAGGAGACTGATAGAACAGGAGATTGATAGAACAGGAGACTGATTGAACAGGAGACTGATAGAACAGGAGGCTGATAGAACAGGATATAATGTTCAACTGACTGAGAGACTGATAGAACAGGAGACTGATAGAACAGGAGCCTGATAGATCAGTGGGCTGATGGAACAGGACACTGATTGAACAGGAGACTGATAGAACAGGAGACTGATAGAACAGGAGACTGATAGAACAGGAGACTGATAGAACAGGAGACTGATTGAACAGGAGACTGATAGAACAGGATATAATGTTCAACTGACTTAAAGGCTGATAGAACAGGAGACTGATAGCACAGGAGATTGATAAAACAGGAGACTGATAGAACAGGAGACTGATATAACAGGAGAATGATAGAACAGGAGACTGATAGAACATGATACTGATAGAACAGGAGACTGATAGAACAGGAGACTGATTGAACAGGATATAATGTTCAACTTGCAGAGAGGCTGATAGAACAGGAGTCTGATAGAACAGGAGACTGATAGAACAGGAGACTGATAGAACAGGAGACTGATTGATCAGGAGACTGATTGAACAGGATATAATGTTCAACTGGCTGAGAGACTGATAGAACAGGAGACTGGTAGAACAGGAGACTGGTAGAACAGGAGACTGATAGAACAAGAGATTGATAGAACAGGATATTATGTCCAACTGACTGAGAGACTGATAGAACAGGAGATTGATAGAACAGGAGACTGAAGGAACAGGAGCCTGATAGAACAGGAGCCTAATAGAACAGGAGACTGATAGAACAGGAGACTGATAGAACAGGAGCCTGATAGATCAGTGGGCTGATGGAACAGGAGACTGATAGAACAGGAGACTGATAGAACAGGAGATTGATAGAACAGGAGACTGATAGAACAGGAGACTGATATAACAGGAGAATGATAGAACAGGAGACTGATAGAACATGATTCTGATAGAACAGGAGACTGATAGAACAGGAGACTGATTGAACAGGATATAATGTTCAACTTGCTGAGAGGCTGATAGAACAGGAGTCTGATAGAACAGAAGACTGATACAACAGGAGACTGATAGAACAGGAGACTGATTGAGCAGGAGACTGATTGAACAGGATATAATGTTCAACTGGCTGAGCGACTGATAGAACAGGAGACTGGTAGAACAGGAGACTGGTAGAACAGGAGACTGGTAGAACAGGAGACTGATAGAACAAGAGATTGATAGAACAGGATATTATGTCCAACTGACTGAGAGACTAATAGAACAGGAGCCTGATAGAACAGGAGCCTAATAGAACAGGAGACTGATAGAACTGGAGACTGATAGAACAGGAGCCTGATAGATCAGTGGGCTGATGGAACAGGAG
The DNA here is from genome assembly GCF_002021735.2 of Oncorhynchus kisutch. Taxonomy (NCBI): domain Eukaryota; kingdom Metazoa; phylum Chordata; class Actinopteri; order Salmoniformes; family Salmonidae; genus Oncorhynchus; species Oncorhynchus kisutch. Next base: position 43,773,921 of record NC_034200.2, on the reverse strand, counting down.
ACTGATTGAACAGGAGACTGATAGAACTGTAGACTGGTAGAACAGGAGACTGATAGAACAGGAGATTGATAGAACAGGAGACTGATTGAACAGGAGACTGATAGAACAGGAGACTGATAGAACAGGAGATTGATAGAACAGGAGATGGATTGAACAGGAGGCTGATAGAACAGGAGACTGATAGATCAGGATAAAATGTTCAACTGACTAAGAGGCTGATAGAACAGGAGCCTGATAGAACAGGAGCCTGATAGAACAGGAGACTGGTAGAACAGGAGACTGATAGAACAGGAGACTGATAGAACAGGAGACTGGTAGAACAGGATATAATGTTCAACTGACTTAAAGGCTGATAGAACAGGAGACTGATAGCACAGGAGATTGATAAAACAGGAGACTGGTAGAACAGGAGACTGATATAACAGGAGAATGATAGAACAGGAGGCTGATAGAACATGATACTGATAGAACAGGAGACTGATAGAACAGGAGACTGATTGAACAGGATATAATGTTCAACTGGCTGAGAGTCTGATAGAACAGGAGTCTGATAGAACAGGAGACTGATAGCACAGGAGACTGATTGATCAGGAGACTGATTGAACAGGATATAATGTTCAACTGGCTGAGAGACTGATAGAACAGGAGACTGGTAGAACAGGAGACTGGTAGAACAGGAGACTGGTAGAACAGGAGACTGATAGAACAAGAGATTGATAGAACAAGAGATTGATAGAACAGGATATTATGTCCAACTGACTGAGAGACTGATAGAACAGGAGATTGATAGAACAGGAGACTGAAGGAACAGGAGCCTGATAGAACAGGAGCCTAATAGAACAGGAGACTGATAGAACAGGAGACTGATAGAACAGGAGCCTGATAGATCAGTGGGCTGATGGAACAGGAGACTGATTGAACAGGAGACTGATAGAACAGGAGACTAATAGAACAGGAGTCTGATAGAACAGGATATAATGTTCAACTGACTAAGAGGCTGATAGAACAGGAGACTGATAGAACAGGAGATTGATAGAACAGGAGACTGATTGAACAGGAGACTGATAGAACAGGAGGCTGATAGAACAGGATATAATGTTCAACTGACTGAGAGACTGATAGAACAGGAGACTGATAGAACAGGAGCCTGATAGATCAGTGGGCTGATGGAACAGGAGACTGATAGAACAGGAGACTGATAGAACAGGAGACTGATTGAACAGGAGACTGATTTAACAGGAGACTGATAGAACAGGATCCTGACAGAACAAGAGACTGATAGAACAGGAGACTGATAGAACAGGAGACTGATAGAACAGGAGACTGGTAGAACAGGAGGCTGATGGAACAGGAGACTGATAGAACAGGAGACTGATAGAACAGGAGCCTGATAGAACAGGAGACTGGTAGAACAGGAAACTGATAGAACAGGAGACTGATAGAACAGGAGACTGGTAGAACAGGAAGCTGATGGAACAGGAGACTGATAGAACAGGAGACTGATAGAACAGGAGCCTGATAGAACAGGAGATTGATAGAACAGGATACTATGTCCAACTGACTGAGAGACTGATAGAACAGGAGACTGATAGAATGGGAGACTGATAGAACAGGAGACTGATAGAACAGGAGACTGATTGAACAGGAGACTGATAGAACAGGATATAATGTTCAACTGACTTAAAGGCTGATAGAACAGGAGACTGATAGCACAGGAGATTGATAAAACAGGAGACTGATAGAACAGGAGACTGATATAACAGGAGAATGATAGAACAGGAGACTGATAGAACATGATACTGATAGAACAGGAGACTGATAGAACAGGAGACTGATTGAACAGGATATAATGTTCAACTTGCTGAGAGGCTGATAGAACAGGAGTCTGATAGAACAGGAGACTGATAGAACAGGAGACTGATAGAACAGGAGACTGATTGATCAGGAGACCGATTGAACAGGATATAATGTTCAACTGGCGGAGAGACTGATAGAACAGGAGACTGGTAGAACAGGAGACTGGTAGAACAGGAGACTGATACAACAAGAGATTGATAGAACAGGATATTATGTTCAACTGACTGAGAGACTAATAGAACAGGAGCCTGAAAGAACAGGAGCCTAATAGAACAGGAGACTGATAGAACTGGAGACTGATAGAACAGGAGCCTGATAGATCAGTGGGCTGATGGAACAGGAGACTGATTGAACAGGAGACTGATAGAACTGTAGACTGGTAGAACAGGAGACTGATAGAACAGGAGACTGATAGAACAGGAGATTGATAGAACAGGAGACTGATTGAACAGGAGACTGATAGAACAGGAGACTGATAGAACAGGAGATTGATAGAACAGGAGATGGATTGAACAGGAGGCTGATAGAACAGGAGACTGATAGATCAGGATAAAATGTTCAACTGACTAAGAGGCTGATAGAACAGGAGCCTGGTAGAACAGGAGCCTGATAGAACAGGAGACTGGTAGAACAGGAGACTGATAGAACAGGAGACTGATAGAACAGGAGACTGGTAGAACAGGATATAATGTTCAACTGACTTAAAGGCTGATAGAACAGGAGACTGATAGCACAGGAGATTGATAAAACAGGAGACTGGTAGAACAGGAGACTGATATAACAGGAGAATGATAGAACAGGAGGCTGATAGAACATGATACTGATAGAACAGGAGACTGATAGAACAGGAGACTGATTGAACAGGATATAATGTTCAACTGGCTGAGAGTCTGATAGAACAGGAGTCTGATAGAACAGGAGACTGATAGCACAGGAGACTGATTGATCAGGAGACTGATTGAACAGGATATAATGTTCAACTGGCTGAGAGACTGATAGAACAGGAGACTGGTAGAACAGGAGACTGGTAGAACAGGAGACTGGTAGAACAGGAGACTGATAGAACAAGAGATTGATAGAACAAGAGATTGATAGAACAGGATATTATGTCCAACTGACTGAGAGACTGATAGAACAGGAGATTGATAGAACAGGAGACTGAAGGAACAGGAGCCTGATAGAACAGGAGCCTAATAGAACAGGAGACTGATAGAACAGGAGACTGATAGAACAGGAGCCTGATAGATCAGTGGGCTGATGGAACAGGAGACTGATTGAACAGGAGACTGATAGAACAGGAGACTAATAGAACAGGAGTCTGATAGAACAGGATATAATGTTCAACTGACTAAGAGGCTGATAGAACAGGAGACTGATAGAACAGGAGATTGATAGAACAGGAGACTGATTGAACAGGAGACTGATAGAACAGGAGGCTGATAGAACAGGATATAATGTTCAACTGACTGAGAGACTGATAGAACAGGAGACTGATAGAACAGGAGCCTGATAGATCAGTGGGCTGATGGAACAGGACACTGATTGAACAGGAGACTGATAGAACAGGAGACTGATAGAACAGGAGACTGATTGAACAGGAGACTGATTTAACAGGAGACTGATAGAACAGGATCCTGACAGAACAAGAGACTGATAGAACAGGAGACTGATAGAACAGGAGACTGATAGAACAGGAGACTGGTAGAACAGGAGGCTGATGGAACAGGAGACTGATAGAACAGGAGACTGATAGAACAGGAGCCTGATAGAACAGGAGACTGGTAGAACAGGAAACTGATAGAACAGGAGACTGATAGAACAGGAGACTGGTAGAACAGGAAGCTGATGGAACAGGAGACTGATAGAACAGGAGACTGATAGAACAGGAGCCTGATAGAACAGGAGATTGATAGAACAGGATACTATGTCCAACTGACTGAGAGACTGATAGAACAGGAGACTGATAGAATGGGAGACTGATAGAACAGGAGACTGATAGAACAGGAGACTGATTGAACAGGAGACTGATAGAACAGGATATAATGTTCAACTGACTTAAAGGCTGATAGAACAGGAGACTGATAGCACAGGAGATTGATAAAACAGGAGACTGATAGAACAGGAGTCTGATATAACAGGAGAATGATAGAACAGGAGACTGATAGAACATGATACTGATAGAACAGGAGACTGATAGAACAGGAGACTGATTGAACAGGATATAATGTTCAACTTGCTGAGAGGCTGATAGAACAGGAGTCTGATAGAACAGGAGACTGATAGAACAGGAGACTGATAGAACAGGAGACTGATTGATCAGGAGACCGATTGAACAGGATATAATGTTCAACTGGCGGAGAGACTGATAGAACAGGAGACTGGTAGAACAGGAGACTGGTAGAACAGGAGACTGATAGAACAAGAGATTGATAGAACAGGATATTATGTTCAACTGACTGAGAGACTGATAGAACAGGAGATTGATAGAACAGGAGACTGAAGGAACAGGAGCCTGATAGAACAGGAGCCTAATAGAACAGGAGACTGAAGGAACAGGAGCCTGATAGAACAGGAGCCTAATAGAACAGGAGACTGATAGAACAGGAGACAGATAGAACAGGAGCCTGATAGATCAGTGGGCTGATGGAACAGGAGACTGATTGAACAGGAGACTGATAGAACTGTAGACTGGTAGAACAGGAGACTGATAGTACAGGAGACTGATAGAACAGGAGATTGATAGAACAGGAGACTGATAGAACAGGAGACTGATATAACAGGAGAATGATAGAACAGGAGACTGATAGAACATGATTCTGATAGAGCAGGAGACTGATAGAACAGGAGACTGATTGAACAGGATATAATGTTCAACTTGCTGAGAGGCTGATAGAACAGGAGTCTGATAGAACAGGAGACTGATACAACAGGAGACTGATAGAACAGGATATAATGTTCAACTGGCTGAGCGACTGATAGAACAGGAGACTGGTAGAACAGGAGACTGGTAGAACAGGAGACTGGTAGAACAGGAGACTGATAGAACAAGAGATTGATAGAACAGGATATTATGTCCAACTGACTGAGAGACTAATAGAACAGGAGCCTGATAGAACAGGAGCCTAATAGAACAGGAGACTGATAGAACAGGAGACTGATTGAACAGGAGCCTGATAGATCAGTGGGCTGATGGAACAGGAGACTGATTGAACAGGAGACTGATAGAACTGTAGACTTGTAGGACAGGAGACTGATAGAACAGGAGACTGATAGAACAGGAGATTGATAGAACAGGAGACTGATTGAACAGGAGACTGATAGAACAGGAGACTGATAGAACAGGAGATTGATAGAACAGGAGATGGATTGAACAGGAGGCTGATAGAACAGGAGACTGATAGATCAGGATAAAATGTTCAACTGACTAAGAGGCTGATAGAACAGGAGCCTGATAGAACAGGAGCCTGATAGAACAGGAGACTGGTAGAACAGGAGATGGATTGAACAGGAGGCTGATAGAACAGGAGACTGGTAGAACAGGAAGCTGATGGAACAGGAGACTGATAGAACAGGAGACTGATAGAACAGGAGCCTGATAGAACAGGAGATTGATAGAACAGGATACTATGTCCAACTGACTGAGAGACTGATAGAACAGGAGACTGATAGAATGGGAGACTGATAGAACAGGAGACTGATAGAACAGGAGACTGATTGAACAGGAGACTGATAGAACAGGATATAATGTTCAACTGACTTAAAGGCTGATAGAACAGGAGACTGATAGCACAGGAGATTGATAAAACAGGAGACTGATAGAACAGGAGACTGATATAACAGGAGAATGATAGAACAGGAGACTGATAGAACATGATACTGATAGAACAGGAGACTGATAGAACAGGAGACTGATTGAACAGGATATAATGTTCAACTTGCTGAGAGGCTGATAGAACAGGAGTCTGATAGAACAGGAGACTGATAGAACAGGAGACTGATAGAACAGGAGACTGATTGATCAGGAGACCGATTGAACAGGATATAATGTTCAACTGGCGGAGAGACTGATAGAACAGGAGACTGGTAGAACAGGAGACTGGTAGAACAGGAGACTGATAGAACAAGAGATTGATAGAACAGGATATTATGTTCAACTGACTGAGAGACTGATAGAACAGGAGATTGATAGAACAGGAGACTGAAGGAACAGGAGCCTGATAGAACAGGAGCCTAATAGAACAGGAGACTGAAGGAACAGGAGCCTGATAGAACAGGAGCCTAATAGAACAGGAGACTGATAGAACAGGAGACAGATAGAACAGGAGCCTGATAGATCAGTGGGCTGATGGAACAGGAGACTGATTGAACAGGAGACTGATAGAACTGTAGACTGGTAGAACAGGAGACTGATAGTACAGGAGACTGATAGAACAGGAGATTGATAGAACAGGAGACTGATAGAACAGGAGACTGATATAACAGGAGAATGATAGAACAGGAGACTGATAGAACAGGAGACTGATTGAACAGGATATAATGTTCAACTTGCTGAGAGGCTGATAGAACAGGAGTCTGATAGAACAGGAGACTGATACAACAGGAGACTGATAGAACAGGATATAATGTTCAACTGGCTGAGCGACTGATAGAACAGGAGACTGGTAGAACAGGAGACTGGTAGAACAGGAGACTGGTAGAACAGGAGACTGATAGAACAAGAGATTGATAGAACAGGATATTATGTCCAACTGACTGAGAGACTAATAGAACAGGAGCCTGATAGAACAGGAGCCTAATAGAACAGGAGACTGATAGAACAGGAGACTGATTGAACAGGAGCCTGATAGATCAGTGGGCTGATGGAACAGGAGACTGATTGAACAGGAGACTGATAGAACTGTAGACTTGTAGGACAGGAGACTGATAGAACAGGAGACTGATAGAACAGGAGATGGATTGAACAGGAGGCTGATAGAACAGGAGACTGATAGATCAGGATAAAATGTTCAACTGACTAAGAGGCTGATAGAACAGGAGCCTGATAGAACAGGAGCCTGATAGAACAGGAGACTGGTAGAACAGGAGACTGATAGAACAGGAGACTGATAGAACAGGAGACTGGTAGAACGGGAAGCTGATGGAACAGGAGACTGATAGAACAGGAGACTGATAGAACAGGAGCCTGATAGAACAGGAGATTGATAGAACAGGATATTATGTCCAACTGACTGAGATACTGATAGAACAGGAGACTGATAGAATGGGAGACTGATAAAACATGAGACTGATAGAACATGAGACTGATAGAACAGGAGACTGATAGAACAGGAGACTGGTTGAACAGGAGACTGATTTAACAGGAGACTGATAGAACAGGATCCTGACAGAACAAGAGACTGATAGATCAGGAGACTGATAGAACAGGATACTGATAGAACAGGAGATTGATAGAACAGGAGACGGATTGAACAGGAGGCTGATAGAACAGGAGACTGATAGATCAGGAGAAAATGTTCAACTGACTAAGAGGCTGATAGAACAGGAGACTGATAGAATAGGAGACTGATAGAACAGGAGACTGGTAGAGCAGGAGGCTGATGGAACAGGAGACTGATAGAACAGGAGACTGATAGAACAGGAGCCTGATAGAACAGGAGACTGGTAGAACAGGAGACTGATAGAACAGGAGACTGATAGAACAGGAGACTGGTAGAACAGGAAGCTGATGGAACAGGAGACTGATAGAACAGGAGACTGATAGAACAGGAGCCTGATAGAACAGGAGATTGATAGAACAGGATATTATGTCCAACTGACTGAGAGACTGATAGAACAGGAGACTGATAGAATGGGAGACTGATAGAACAGGAGACTGATAGAACAGGAGACTGATTGAACAGGAGACTGATAGAACAGGATATTATGTCCAACTGACTGAGAGACTGATAGAACAGGAGACTGATATAACAGGAGAATGATAGAACAGGAGACTGATAGAACATGATACTGATAGAACAGGAGACTGATAGAACAGGAGACTGATTGAACAGGATATAATGTTCAGCTGGCTGAGAGGCTGATAGAACAGGAGACTGGTAGAACAGGAGACTGGTAGAACAGGAGACTGGTAGAACAGGAGACTGATAGAACAAGAGATTGATAGAACAGGATATTATGTCCAACTGACTGAGAGACTGATAGAACAGGAGATTGATAGAACAGGAGACTGAAGGAACAGGAGCCTGATAGAACAGGAGCCTAATAGAACAGGAGACTGATAGAACAGGAGACTGATAGAACAGGATCCTGATAGATCAGTGGGCTGATGGAACAGGAGACTGATAGAACAGGAGACTGATTGAACAGGAGACTGATAGAACAGGAGACTGATGGAACAGGAGACTGATAGAACAGGATATAATGTTCAACTGACTTAAAGGCTGATATAACAGGAGACTGGTAGCACAGGAGATTGATAAAACAGGAGACTGATAGAACAGGAGACTGATATAACAGGAGAATGATAGAACAGGAGACTGATAGAACATGATACTGATAGAACAGGAGACTGATAGAACAGGAGACTGATTGAACAGGATATAATGTTCAACTTGCTGAGAGGCTGATATAACAGGAGCCTGATAGATCAGTGGGCTGATGGAACAGGAGCCGGATTGAACAGGACACTGATAGAACTGTAGACTGGTAGAACAGGAGACTGATAGAACAGGAGACTGATAGAACAGGAGATTGATAGAACAGGAGACTGATAGAACAGGAGACTGATATAACAGGAGAATGATAGAACAGGAGACTGATAGAACATGATACTGATAGAACAGGAGACTGATAGAACAGGAGACTGATTGAACATAATATAATGTTCAACTTGCTGAGAGGCTGATAGAACAGGAGTCTGATAGAACAGGAGACTGATTGATCAGGAGACTGATTGAACAGGATATAATGTTCAACTGGCTGAGCGACTGATAGAACAGGAGACTGGTAGAACAGGAGACTGGTAGAACAGGAGACTGGTAGAACAGGAGACTGATAGAACAAGAGATTTGTAGAACAGGATATTATGTCCAACTGACTGAGAGACTGATAGAACAGGAGCCTGATAGAACAGGAGCCTAATAGAACAGGAGACTGATAGAACAGGAGACTGATTGATCAGGAGACTGATTGAACAGGATATAATGTTCAACTGGCTGAGCGACTGATAGAACAGGAGACTGGTAGAACAGGAGACTGGTAGAACAGGAGACTGGTAGAACAGGAGACTGATAGAACAAGAGATTTGTAGAACAGGATATTATGTCCAACTGACTGAGAGACTGATAGAACAGGAGCCTGATAGAACAGGAGCCTAATAGAACAGGAGACTGATAGAACAGGAGACTGATATAACAGGAGCCTGATAGATCAGTGGGCTGATGGAACAGGAGACTGATAGAACAGGAGACTGATAGAACTGTAGACTGGTAGAACAGGAGACTGATAGAACAGGAGACTGATAGAACAGGAGATTGATAGAACAGGAGACTGATTGAACAGGAGACTGATAGAACAGGATACTGATAGAACAGGAGATTGATAGAACAGGAGACGGATTGAACAGGAGGCTGATAGAACAGGAGACTGATAGATCAGGAGAAAATGTTCAACTGACTAAGAGGCTGATAGAACAGGAGACTGATAGAATAGGAGACTGATAGAACAGGAGACTGGTAGAGCAGGAGGCTGATGGAACAGGAGACTGATAGAACAGGAGACTGATAGAACAGGAGCCTGATAGAACAGGAGACTGGTAGAACAGGAGACTGATAGAACAGGAGACTGATAGAACAGGAGACTGGTAGAACAGGAAGCTGATGGAACAGGAGACTGATATAACAGGAGAATGATAGAACAGGAGCCTGATAGAACAGGAGATTGATAGAACAGGAGACTGATAGAACATGATACTGATAGAACAGGAGACTGATAGAACAGGAGACTGATTGAACAGGATATAATGTTCAACTTGCTGAGAGGCTGATAGAACAGGAGTCTGATAGAACAGGAGACTGATTGATCAGGAGACTGATTGAACAGGATATAATGTTCAACTGGCTGAGCGACTGATAGAACAGGAGACTGGTAGAACAGGAGACTGGTAGAACAGGAGACTGGTAGAACAGGAGACTGATAGAACAAGAGACTGATAGAACAGGATATTATGTCCAACTGACTGAGAGACTGATAGAACAGGAGCCTGATAGAACAGGAGCCTAATAGAACAGGAGACTGATAGAACAGGAGACTGATATAATAGGAGCCTGATAGATCAGTGGGCTGATGGAACAGGAGACTTATTGAACAGGAGACTGATAGAACTGTAGACTGGTAGAACAGGAGACTGATAGAACAGGAGACTGATAGAACAGGAGATTGATAGAACAGGAGACTGATTGAACAGGAGACTGATAGAACAGGAGACTGATAGAACAGGAGATTGATAGAACAGGAGACGGATTGAACAGGAGGCTGATAGAACAGGAGACTGATAGAACAGGAGATTGATAGAACAGGAGACGGATTGAACAGGAGGCTGATAGAACAGGAGACTGATAGATCAGGATAAAATGTTCAACTGACTAAGAGGCTGATAGAACAGGAGCCTAATAGAACAGGAGCCTGATAGAACAGGAGACTGGTAGAACAGGAGACTGATAGAACAGGAGACTGATAGAACAGGAGACTGGTAGAACAGGAAGCTGATGGAACAGGAGCCTGATAGAACAGGAGACTGGTAGAACAGGAGACTGATAGAACAGGAGACTGATAGAACAGGAGATTGATAGAACAGGAGACTGATAGAACAGGAGATTGATAGAACAGGAGACGGATTGAACAGGAGTCTGATAGAACAGGAGACTGATAGATCAGGATAAAATGTTCAACTGACTAAGAGGCTGATAGAACAGGAGCCTAATAGAACAGGAGCCTGATAGAACAGGAGACTGGTAGAACAGGAGACTGATAGAACAGGAGACTGATAGAACAGGAGACTGGTAGAACAGGAAGCTGATGGAACAGGAGCCTGATAGAACAGGAGACTGGTAGAACAGGAGACTGATAGAACAGGAGACTGATAGAACAGGAGACTGGTAGAACAGGAAGCTGATGGAACAGGAGACTGATAGAACAGGAGACTGATAGAACAGGAGCCTGATAGAACAGGATATTGATAGAACAGGATATTATGTCCAACTGACTGAGAGACTGATAGAACAGGAGACTGATAGAATGGGAGACTGATAAAACATGAGACTGATAGAACAGGAGACTGATTGAACAGGAGACTGATAGAACAGGATGCATTGTTCAACTGACTTAAATGCTGATAGAACAGGAGAGTGATAGCACAGGAGATTGATAAAACAGGAGTCTGATAGAACAGGAGACTGATTGAACAGGAGACTGATAGAACAGGATACATTGTTCAACTGACTTAAAGACTGATAGAACAGGAGACTGATAGCACAGGAGATTGATAAAACAGGAGTCTGATAGAACAGGAGACTGATATAACAGGAGAATGATAGATGAGGAGCCTGATAGAACATGATACTGAAAGAACAGGAGACTGATTGAACAGGATATAATGTTCAACTGGCTGAGAGACTGATAGAACAGGAGACTGGTAGAACAGGAGACTGGTGGAACAGAAGACTGATAGAACAAGAGATTGATAGAACAGGATATTATGTCCAACTGACTGAGAGTGATAGAACAGGAGATTGATAGAACAGGAGACTGAAGGAACAGGAGCCTGATAGAACAGGAGCCTGATAGAACAGGAGACTGATAGAACAGGAGACTGATAGAACAGGAGCCTGATAGATCAGTGGGCTGATGGAACAGGAGACTGATTGAACAGGAGACTGATAGAACAGGAGCCTGATAGAACAGGAGACTGATAGAACAGGAGCCTGATAGATCAGTGGGCTGATGGAACAGGAGACTGATGGAACAGGAGACTGATAGAACAGGAGATTGATAGAACAGGAGACTGATTGAACAAGAGACTGATAGAACAGGAGACTGATAGAACTGGAGACTGATAGATCAGTGGGCTGATGGAACAGGAGACTGATGGAACAGGAGACTGATAGAACAGGAGATTGATAGAACAGGAGACTGATTGAACAAGAGACTGATAGAACAGGAGACTGATAGAACTGGAGACTGATAGATCAGTGGGCTGATGGAACAGGAGACTGATTGAACAGGAGACTGATAGAACAGGAGATTGATAGAACAGGAGACTGATTGAACAAGAGACTGATAGAACAGGAGACTGATAGAACTGGAGGCTGATAGAACAGGAGACTGATAGAACTGGAGACTGATAGAACAGGAGACTGATAGAACAGGAGATTGAGAGAACATAAGACTGATTGAACAGGAGACTGATAGAACAGGAGACTGATAGAACAGGAGACTGATAGAACAGGATGTAATGTTCAACTGTTCCGTTTGTCATTTCCACACCCTCTTCTCCCTTTCTATTCTTTCTTTATGGTCTCTTTCTACGGTGTCGGGCGCAGCATTGGTTGACAGAGCTAGAGATCTTTGCGATGATCTTTGCAGCAGCAGTTCACGACTACGAACACACTGGAACCACCAACAATTTCCACATCCAGACCAGGTAATAGATGACTGATCTAACAGATCCAGACCAGGTAATAGATGACTGATCTAACAGATCCAGACCAGGTAATAGATTGCTGATCTAACAGATCCAGACCAGGTAATAGATGACTGATATAACAGATCCAGACCAGGTAATAGATGACTGATATAACAGATCCAGACCAGGTAATAGATGACTGATATAACAGATCCAGACCAGGTAATAGATGACTGATATAACAGATCCAGACCAGGTAATAGATGAATGATATAACAGAACCAGACCAGGTAATAGATGACTGATATGACAGATCCAGACCAGGTAATAGATGACTGATCTAACAGATCCAGACCAGGTAATAGATTGCTGATCTAACAGATCCAGACCAGGTAGTAGATGACTGATATAACAGATCCAGACCAGGTAATAGATGACTGATATAACAGATCCAGACCAGGTAATAGATGACTGATATAACAGATCCAGACCAGGTAATAGATGACTGATATAACAGATCCAGACCATCTAACGGGTCCATTCCAGGTCTGAATAGGTACCTGATTAGAAAGAGACGATGAACACCACACATAGTTAAATATAATAGTAATTCAGTGTTTCTCAATGGAAGAAAATATGTTAGGTGACACTATGAACGTGTCTCCAGATCAGACACAGCGATCCTGTACAACGACCAGTCTGTCCTCGAGAGCCACCATGTCAGCGCAGCATACCGCCTCCTACAGGACGATGATGAGATCAACATACTATACAACCTGTCTAAAGACGACTGGAGGTGAGACATTCTTGAAATGTCATAAATATGTCATAGGAGTAATATGAGTGTAATAACATGTAATAAAATGTAATAGTAATAACAGAAGTGTTGTAACATGTAATAACATATAATAGGGGTAATAGGAGTGTAATAACATGTAATAGGAGTGTAATAACATGTAATATGAGTAATAGGAGTGTAATAACATGTAATAGGAGTGTAATAACATGTAATAGGAGTGTAATAACATGTAATATGAGTAATATGAGTGTAATAACATGTAATATGAGTAATAGGAGTGTAATAACATGTAATATGAGCAATAGGATTGTAATAACATGTAATATGAGTGTAATAACATGTAATATGAGTAATAGGAGTGTAATAACATGTAATAAAATGTAATAGTAATAATAGGAGTGTTATAACATGTATTAAACATGTAATAGGAGTAATAGAGTGTTATAAGATGTAACAGGAGCAATAGGAGTGTAATAACATGTATTAACATGTAACAGGAGCAATAGGAGTGTAATAACATGTAATAAAATGTCATAGTAATAATAGGAGTGTTATAACATGTATTAACATGTAATAGGGGTAATAGGAGTGTAATAACATGTAATAAAATGTCATAGTAATAATAGGAGTGTTATAACATGTATTAACATGTAATATGAGTAATAGGAGTGTAATAACATGTGATATGAGTAATAGGAGTGTAATAACATGTAACAGGAGCAATAGGAGTGTAATAACATGCAATAGGAGCGTAATAACATGTAATATGAGTAATATGAGTGTAATAACATGTCATAGGAGTGTAATAGGAGTGTAATAACATGTAATAAGAGTGTAATAACATGTAATAGGAGTGTAATAACATGTAATACGAGTGTAATAACATGTAATAGGAGTAATAGGAGCATAATAACATGTAATAACATGCATGGCATACGTCCAATGAAATGCTTACTTGCAGGTTCCTTCTCGACAATGTCTGTATGTCTCCCCAGAGAGCTGAGGGGACTGGTAGGAGAGATAGTTCTGGCTACAGACATGTCCTGCTCCTCTCTCTAACCCTAACCCTAACCTGTCTGTCTGTCTGTCTGTCTGTAGAGAGCTGAGGGGCCTGGTGGTACAGATGGTTCTGGCTACAGACATGTCCTGCCACTTCCAGCAGCTGAAACATATGAAGAACTTTCTCCAGCAACCGGAGGGGTGAGACTTAACAGCCTCCGGATCTTATATACATCTATATCTCCTCCCCCATTCCTGCTGTCTCCTCTGTCACCACTGTAATAATCCTCTATTAGTTCCTGTCCTCTCCTCTGTCCTGTTCCTCTATTAGTTCCTGTCCTCTCCTCTGTCCTGATCCTCTATTAGTTCCTGTCCTCTCCTCTGTTCTGATCCTCTATTAGTTCCTGTCCTCTCCTCTGTCCTGATGTTCTATTAGTTCCTGTCCTCTCATCTCTCCCGATCCTCTATTAGTTCCTGTCCTCTCCTCTGTCACCACTGTCCTGATCCTCTATTAGTTCCTGACCTCTCCTCTGTCCTGATGCTCTATTAGTTCCTGTCCTCTCCTCTGTCCTGATCCTCTATTAGTTCCTGTCCTGATGCTCTATTAGTTCCTGTCCTCTCCTCTGTCCTGATCCTCTATTAGTTCCTGTCCTGATGCTCTATTAGTTCATGTCCTCTCATCTCTCCTGATCCTCTATTAGTTCCTGTCCTCTCCTCTGTCACCACTGTCCTGATACTCTATTAGTTCCTGTCCTCTCCTCTGTCCTGATCCTCTATTAGTTCCTGTCCTGAGTCTCTATTAGTTCCTGTCCTCTCCTCTGTTCTGATCCTCTATTAGTTCCTGACCTCTCCTCTGTCCTGATGCTCTATTAGTTCCTGTCCTCTCCTCTGTCCTGATCCTCTATTAGTTCCTGTCCTCTCCTCTGTCCTGATCCTCTATTAGTTCCTGTCCTCTCCTCTGTCCTGATCCTCTATTAGTTCCTGTCCTCTCCTCTGTCCTGATCCTCTATTAGTTCCTGTCCTGATGCTCTATTAGTTCCTGTCCTCTCCTCTGTCCTGAGACTATATTAGTTCCTGTCCTCTCATCTCTCCTGATCTTCTATTAGTTCCTGTCCTCTCCTCTGTCCTGATCCTCTATTAGTTCCTGTCCTCTCCTCTGTCCTGATCCTCTATTAGTTCCTGTCCTCTCCTCTGTCCTGATCCTCTATTAGTTCCTGCTGGGTCAGACTGATAGATACATGTTGAGTGAACTCTGACCATGCCATTGTTACAACACATACAGACTGTCTGCTGAACTCTGACCTTGTCGTTGTTACAACACATACAGACTGTCTGCTGAACTCTGACCTTGTCGTTGTTACAACACATACAGACTGTCTGCTGAACTCTGACCTTGTCGTTGTTACAACACATACAGACTGTCTGCTGAACTCTGACCTTGCCTTTGTTACAACACATACAGACTGTCTGCTGAACTCTGACCTTGTTGTTGTTACAACACATACAGACTGTCTGCTGAACTCTGACCATGCCATTGTTACAACACATACAGACTGTCTGCTGAACTCTGACCTTGTCGTTGCTACAACACATACAGACTGTCTGCTGAACTCTGACCTTGTCGTTGTTACAACACATACAGACTGTCTGCTGAACTCTGACCTTGTCGTTGTTACAACACGTACAGACTGTCTGCTGTGATGGCATGGATTTACCCTTTTATCTCTCTGCCCCCTCTCCAGAATTGAGAAACCCAAAGCCCTGTCTCTACTGTTAACTATCTAACCGTGCGCGTGTGTGTGTGTGTGTGTGTCCACCAGGATTGATAAACCCAAAGCCATGTCTTTGCTGCTCCATACAGCTGATATCAGCCACCCAGCTAAGACATGGGACCTGCACCACCGCTGGACAGCATCCCTTCTGGAGGAGTTCTTCAGACAGGTAACCTCTGACCTCTGACCTCTAACCCTATACCACCGCTGGACAGTATCCCTTCTGGAGTTATTCAGACAGGTAACCTCTGACCTCTGACCTCTAACCCTTTACCACCGCTGGACAGCATCCCTTCTGGAGGAGTTCTTCAGACAGGTAACCTCTGACCTCTAACCTCTAACCCTACACCACCGCTGGACAGCATCCCTTCTGGAGGAGTTCTTCAGACAGGTAACCTCTGACCTCTAACCCTACACCATCGCTGGACAGCATCCCTTCTGGAGGAGTTCTTCAGACAGGTAACCTCTGACCTCTGACCCTACACACACCGCTGGACAGCATCCCTTCTGGAGAGTTCTTTAGACAGGTAACCTCTGACCTCTGAACTCTAACCCTGCACCACCGCTGGACAGCATCCCTTCTGGAGGAGTTCTTCAGACAGGTAACCTCTGACCTCTGACCTCTAACCCTACACCATCGCTGGACAGCATCCCTTCTGGAGGAGTTCTTCAGACAGGTAACCTCTGACCTCTAACCCTATACCACCGCTGGACAGCATCCCTTCTGGAGGAGTTCTTCAGACAGGTAACCTCTGACCTCTAACCCTACACCATCACTGGACAGCATCCCTTCTGGAGGAGTTCTTTAGACAGGTAACCTCTGACCTCTGACCTCTAACCTTGCACCACCGCTGGACAGCATCCCTTCTGGAGGAGTTCTTCAGACAGGTAACCTCTGACCTCTGACCTCTAACCCTACACCATCGCTGGACAGCATCCCTTCTGGAGGAGTTCTTCAGACAGGTAACCTCTGACCTCTGACCCTACACACACCGCTGGACAGCATCCCTTCTGGAGGAGTTCTTCAGACAGGTAACCTCTGACCTCTAACCCTATACCACCGCTGGACAGTATCCCTTCTGGAGGAGTTCTTCAGACAGGTAACCTCTGACCTCTGACCTCTGACCCTATACCACCGCTGGACAGTATCCCTTCTGGAGGAGTTCTTCAGACAGGTAATCTCTGACCTCTGACCCTATACCACCGCTGGACAGTATCCCTGCTGGAGGAGTTCTTCAGACAGGTAACCTCTGACCTCTGACCTCTAACCCTACACCATCGCTGGACAGCATCCCTTCTGGAGGAGTTCTTCAGACAGGTAACCTCTGACCTCTAACCCTATACCACCACTGGACAGCATCCCTTCTGGAGGAGTTCTTCAGACAGGTAACCTCTGACCTCTGACCTCTAACCCTACACCACCTCTGGACAGCATCCCTTCTGGAGGAGTTCTTCAGACAGGTAACCTCTGACCTCTGACCCTATACCACTGCTGGACAGTATCCCTTCTGGAGGAGTTCTTCAGACAGGTAATCTCTGACCTCTGACCCTATACCACCGCTGGACAGTATCCCTTCTGGAGGAGTTCTTCAGACCGGTAACCTCTGACTTCTAACCCTTGACCTCTAATTATTCTGTGTTGACAGGACTTATAGGGTTCTAGTTTATTATGCTGTGTTGACAACACTTACAGGGTTATATCAAATAAAATAAAATCAAAGTTTATTTATCACGTGCGCTGAATACAACAGGTGTAAACCTTACAGTGAAATGCTAACTTACAGGCTCTAACCAATGGTGCCAAAAAAAGGTATGTGTGTGTGTGTGTGTGTGTGTGTGTGTGTGTGTGTGTGTGTGTGTGTGTGTGTGTGTGTGTGTGTGTGTGTGTGTGTGTGTGTGTGTGTGTGTGTGTGTGTGTGTGTGTGTGTGTGTGTGTAGGTAAGTAAAGAAATAAAACAACAGTAAAAATATATTTTAAAAAACAGTAGCAAGGCTCTATACAGACACCTGTTAGTCAGGCTGATTGAGATAGTATGTACATGTAGGTATCGTTAAAGTGGCTATGCATATATGATGAACAGAGTAGCAGTAGTGTAAAGAGGGGATGGCGGGTGGCGGGACATAATGCAGATAGCCCGGTTAGCCAATGTGCGGGAGCACTGGTTGGTCGAGCCAATTTAGGTAGTATGTACATGAATGTATAGTTAAAGTGACTATGCATATAAGATAAACAGTAGTAGCAGCAGCGTAAAAGAGGGGTAAATAATCCGGGTAGCCATTTGATTACCTGTTCAGGAGTCTTATGGCTTGGGGGTAAAAACTGTTGAGAAGCCTTTTTGTCCTAGACTTGGCACTCCGGTACCGCTTACCATGCAGTAGTAGAGAGAACAGTCTATGACTGGGGTGACTGGAGTCTTTGACAATTTTCAGGGCCTTCCTCTGACACCGGCTGGTGTAGATGTCCTGGATGGCAGGCAGCTTAGCCCCAGTGATGTACGGGGCCGTACCCACTACCCTCTGAAGTGCATTGCAGTCGGAGGCCGAGCAGTTGCCATACCAGGCAGTGATGCAACCGGTCAGAATGCTCTCGATGTTGCAGCTGTAGAACCTTTTAAAGATCTCAGGACCCAAGCCAGATGTTTTTAGTTTCCTGAGGGGGAATAGGCTTTGTCGTGCCCTCTTCACAACTGTCTTGGTGTGTTTGGACCAATCCAGTTTTTTATTGATGTGGACACCAAGGAATTTGAAGCTCTCAACCTGCTCCACTACAGCCCCGTCGATGAGAATGGGGACGTGCTCGGTGCTCCTTTTCCTGTAGTCCACAATCATCTCCTTAGTCTTGGGTCACATTGAGGGATAGGTTGTTATTCTGGCACCACCCAGTCAGGTGTCTGAACTCCTCCCTATAGGCTGTCTCATCGTTGTCGGTTATCAGGCCTACCATTGTCGTGTCGTCAGCAAACTTAATGATGGTGTTGGAGTCGTGCCTGGCCATGCAGTCGTGGGTGAACAGAGAGTACAGGAGGGGACTGAGCACGCACCCCTGGGGAGCTCCAGTGTTAAGGATCAGCATGGGAGATGTGTTGCTACCTACCCTCACCACCTGGGGGCGGCCTGTCAGGAAGTCCAGGATCCAGTTGCAGAGGGAGGTGTTATAGTTTATTATGCTGTGTTGACAGGTCTTATAGCCTTATAGTATTATCAGATTTCTACTGGTCTAATGTCCATTGATCGTGTTTCTTGGCTCAAGCAAGTCTCTTCTTCTTTTTGGGGTGCAAACTGAGGTGCAGCTACCTCTAATGAAATTATCCTCTGCAGCAGAGGTAAGTCTGCGTCTTCCTTTCCTGTGGTGGTCCTCATGAGAGCCTGTTTCATCATAGCACTTGATGGTTTTTGCGACTGCACTTGAAGAAATGAATTGACTGACCTTAATGACTTAAAGTAATGATGGACTGTTGTTTCTCTTTGCTTATTTGAGCTGTTCTTACCATAATATGGACTTGGTCTTTTACCAAATAGGGCTATCTTATGTATACCACCCCTACCTAAACAACGCAACTGATTGGCTCAAACACAACTTCTTTGGGATCGTTGTCCCTTCCACGGGACGGTTGAGCTAACTTAGACTAATGCGATTAGCATGAGGTTGAAAGTAACAAGAACATTTCCCAGGACATAGACATATCTGATATGGGCAGAAAGCTTAAATTCTTGTTAATCTAGCTGCACTGTCCAATTTACAGTAGATATTAGAGTGAAATAATACCATGCTATTGTTTGAGGAGAGTTCACAGTTTTGAACATGAAAAGTTATTAATAAACAAATTAGGCAAATTTGGGCAGTCTTGATACAACATTTTGAACAGAAATGCAATGGTTCATTGGATCAGACTAAAACTCGGCACATACACTGCTGCCATCTAGTGGCCATATCTAAAATGCACCTGGGCTGGAATAATACATTATAGCCTTTGTCTTGCGTTTCAAAGATGACGGAACCA
Source organism: Oncorhynchus kisutch (assembly GCF_002021735.2). Classification (NCBI taxonomy): domain Eukaryota; kingdom Metazoa; phylum Chordata; class Actinopteri; order Salmoniformes; family Salmonidae; genus Oncorhynchus; species Oncorhynchus kisutch. The sequence goes on along the minus strand of NC_034200.2, from coordinate 43,753,812 downwards.
AAAAATACAAAAATATGTTTTTTTTGTCTTTGTATTATCTTTTACCAGATCTATTGTGTTATATTCAACTACATTCCTTTCACATTTCCACAAACTCCAGTGCTTCCTTCAAATGGTACCAAGAAAATGCATATCCTTGCTTCAGGCCTACTAAGCTACAGGCAGTTAGATTTGGGTATGTCATTTTCGGCGAAAATTGAGAAAAAAAAGGGCCCGATCCTTAAGAGGTTTTAAGAAGTCACACCTCCATCCCTAGTACCTGGTCACACCTCCATCCCTAGTACCTAGTCACATTTCCATCCCTAGTACCTAGTCACATCTCCATCCCTAGTACCTGGTCACACCTCCATCCCCAGTACCTAGTCACACCTCCATCACTAATACCTAGTCACACCTCCATCCCCAGTACCTAGTCACACCTCCATCCCCAGTACCTAGTCACACCTCCATCCCCAGTACCTGGTGCCTGCATTATTGTTTGCCACTTGGCTTTAAATTGTACCAATGTGTTTTTCTCTGTCATCCATAGTATTTACATTTTTTGATAATAAATAATTATATTTTTCCATTGAGTTAATAATGGTGAATTGATTGATTTTCATGTTTTTACGTTTTTTTCAAGATCAGTGTTGAGAAGAGAATCTTCCAGTCCATTGGGTGTCTTGATTGGGTTATTGACGGTGTGATGTCATCATGTTGATCATGTGATGTGCTGTGTGTCTCCAGGGCGATAAGGAGGCGGAGCTAGGACTGCCCTTCTCTCCTCTGTGTGACCGCAAGTCAACCATGGTGGCCCAGTCCCAGATAGGTGAGTTATATAACCTCAATCCTGACAACAAGTCAACCATGGTGGCCCAGTCCCAGATAGGTGAGTTATATAACCTCAACCCTGACAACAAGTCAACCATGGTGGCCCAGTCCCAGATAGGTGAGTTATATAACCTCAACCCTGACAACAAGTCAACCATGGTGGCCCAGTCCCAGATAGGTGAGTTATATAACCTCAACCCTGACAACAAGTCAACCATGGTGGCCCAGTCCCAGATAGGTGAGTTATATAACCTCAACCCTGACAACAAGTCAACCATGGTGGCCCAGTCCCAGATAGGTGAGTTATATAACCTCAACCCTGACAACAAGTCAACCATGGTGGCCCAGTCCCAGATAGGTGAGTTATATAACCTCAACCCTGACAACAAGTCAACCATGGTGGCCCAGTCCCAGATAGGTGAGTTATATAACCTCAACCCTGACATATGTGATACATTTCCATGAACAGTAAAGTAAGTATCATACATTGTGATATACAGTCCGTTTGGAAAGTATTCAGACCCCTTCCATTTTTCCATATTTTGTTACCTTACAGCCTAATTCTAAAATGGATTTTAAAAAGAGACACACAATACCCCATAAACAGGTTTTTAGAAATCTTTCTAGAAAGCCTTATTTACACAAGTATTCCGACCAAAAAATGTATTCATAATTTAAGATGAAGAACCCGATTGTCACTCTGTGGTTGCAGCTTTAAAATGCAGAGAACCACTCGTCTCTAGACAAAACCCAATTTAATCTACAAAAAACCTTTGTCACAAAAAAATAGATGTTTACATACACCTTAACTGAATACAGCGTACTGGCGGCAGGGAGGTCAGGCGCAGGAGAGCAAAAACTGGGTTTACAACGGAGCAGTTTAACACATAAAACCACCGGCATCCAGAACAAACAGTCAAATAGGTACAAAACCGCTGCACACCAGCTAAACGTGCACATGCACTTACAATAAACATTTCCGGACAAGGACATGGGGGGAACAGAGGGTTAAATACACAACATGTAATGAGGGAATTGGAACCAGGTGTGAGGAAGACAAGACAAAACAAATGGAAAATGAAAAGTGTGATGAGAGAGTCCCATGTGCCTTGGTTGGTAAAGCATGGCTTTTGCAACGCCAGTGTTGTGGGTTCGATTCCCGCAGGGGGACAGGTACGCTCTGCAAAAATAAAAATACAAGTCATTACCAGTAAATAAATGAAATGTTAGTTGTGCTGTAGAATTGTTTATCCCATCAAGGTGTGCCACGGTTAAAACACGGTGGATAACCACTGGCCTCTCTATGTGTCTGTCTCCAGGGTTTATAGACTTCATTGTGGTTCCAACCTTCACCGTGTTGACAGAAATGACGGAGAAGATTGTCATTCCGCTCATCAACGAGGCGTCACTCAGCCTGGCAGGGTTCAGACGCTCCAGGTACCACAATTCCTGCTTCTACTTCCTGGTACCGGCTTCTACTTCCTGTTTCTCCTGTAGGAAAAGAGCGCATCGCCAACACAGTGTATCTTCTGGACCTCTCAGTGTGTGGCAGTGGGTCCAGGAGATGATGCGGTCATCCGGCTCCAAGGACTGTGAGAAAGTCAAAATGAGTTTCAGGGCCTGTGAAGGATTGCACTGTTATTCCCTGTTATACACTGTTACACCCGCTGTGTGGTCGAGTCTGTGGAGGATTAAACACTGCTGTTATCCCAAACACAGGCCTTCACTCCGAGAGTTGGCAACTTCACAGTCTTCACCCTGTCAACCCTGTAGAAACTATCTCTCCTCTAGTGGTCCAGTCTCAGTTAACTATAAGTCTTCTCCCTGTCAACCATGTAGATACCTTTTTCTTTTTACTCCCCTCCCCTCCCCTCCCCTCCCCTCCCCTCCCCTCCCCTCCCCTCCCCTCCCCTCCCCTCCCCTCCTCTCTTCTCTTCTCCTCTCCTCTCCTCTCTCCAGTCTAAACAGTATTAGCTGTGAGGATGCTAAGCGTGGTAGTGTAAAAAGTACCGGGTCAGAGGGCAGTGCTACTGGACATTTTTCTCTACTGGCTGTGGACCTGAAGAACTTCAAGGCTCTGTGGAACGAAGAGGTTTATCAGAACAGAGAGAGATGGAAGACACAGGCCACTAAAGGTGTCTTGTCTGTAGTTTTATCGATCGATCAATCAATCAACCAACCAACCAATCAATATCCCTTGACACTTTTGTGTGTGTGCATGTGTGTGTGTATGTGTGTTCCTCCAGAGACACAGGAGAAGGCCAGAAGGGAGGCTGAGGAGGAGAGAGTGCTGCAGGAAGACACTATGGAACCCCAGGAGAGAGAAATTGAAACAGAGCTGGGAGATACAGAGTCACAGGAGGGAGAGGGAGAGGAAGAGGGAGAGGAAGAAGAGGTGGAGGGAGTGGGAGAAGAGGAGAGTGAAGTGCCAGAGGAGCTCAACTTACATCAGGACAAATGCACAGAGAAGACCGAAGAGAGAGATGGAGTGAGGACAGGAGAGAGGGATGGAGTGAGGACAGGAGAGAGGGATGGAGTGAGGACACAGACTGGAAGTGCAGCAGACACCAGCCCACCATTACAGAAGTGTAGGTGTCATTATACTGTATATTAAACAGGTTTTTCAGGGAACATTTTCTCTTATGTCAGAGGGGGCGGAGTCTCCACAGAGTGACCAAAACACCTGAAGGTAAGAGACAGCCAACCTCTACCGACAGGTAACATGAAGGTAAGAGACACTGACCTCTACTGACAGGTAACATGAAGGTAAGAGACACTGACCTCTACTGACAGGTAACATGAAGGTAAGAGACACCAACCTCTACTGTCAGGTAACATGAAGGTAAGAGACAACAACCTCTACTGACAGGTAACATGAAGGTAAGAGACACCAACCTCTACCGACAGGTAACATGAAGGTAAGAGACACTGACCTCTACTGACAGGTAACATGAAGGTAAGAGACACCAACCTCTACAGACAGGTAACATGAAGGTAAGAGACAAAAAACCTCTACTGACAGGTAACTTGAAGGTAAGAGACACCAACCTCTACTGACAGGTAACATGACGGTAAGTGACACCAACCTCTACCGACAGGTAACATGAAGGTAAGAGACACCAACCTCTACCGACAGGTAACATGAAGGTAAGAGACACCAACCTCTACTGACAGGTAACATGAAGGTAAGAGACACCAACCTCTACTGACAGGTAACATGAAGGTAAGAGACACCAACCTCTACTGACAGGTAACTTGAAGGTAAGAGACACCAACCTCTACTGACAGGTAACATGACGGTAAGAGACACCAACCTCTACTGACAGGTAACATGAAGGTAAGAGACACCAACCTCTACCGACAGGTAACATGAAGGTAAGAGACACCAACCTCTACTGACAGGTAACATGAAGGTAAGAGACACCAACCTCTACTGACAGGTAACTTGAAGGTAAGAGACACCAACCTCTACTGACAGGTAACTTGAAGGTAAGAGACACCAACCTCTACTGACAGGTAACATGACGGTAAGAGACACCAACCTCTACTGACAGGTAACATGAAGGTAAGAGACACCAACCTCTACTGACAGGTAACTTGAAGGTAAGAGACACCAACCTCTACTGACAGGTAACATGACGGTAAGAGACACCAACCTCTACTGACAGGTAACATGAAGGTAAGAGACACCAACCTCTACTGACAGGTAACTTGAAGGTAAGAGACACCAACCTCTACTGACAGGTAACATGACGGTAAGAGACACCAACCTCTACTGACAGTTAACATGAAGGGAAGAGACACCGACCTCTATTGACAGGTAACATGAAGTTCTATGTTGTTTCCCTTCAGCGGTAGATCTGCACTAGGATCAAGCAGCAGACCAGGAGGCTGAAGCTCTAACACTCTCTACTGGACAGAGACTATTACATGTCATCCCTCCAACCTCCATCCGCTGTTTCTTATCATATGTAGAGTACGTAAGAGCCAACCTCTACTTTATACATGAGAGCTCTTTGAAGCAATGAGGAAAAATCTGAACTTCAGATCTTGAGAACTTACTGAATTGACTGAATTGAAATGTAATGGAACCCAACCCTGTTGCTTATTGCAGGTTATTTGAGCCAAACCCTTCCTTCCCTATGTTGTGATTGACATTGTTTTTGTTTTTACAGTTGAGATGCATTATGGGTAAAGAGCCTTCACAGACTCTTCAATCCACCGACACCCCCAACTGGATGTATCTACAGTTGAAGTCGGAAGTTTACATACACCATAGCCAAATACATTTTAACTCAGTTTTTCACAATTCCTGACATTTAATCGTGAAAATTCCCTGTCTTAGGTCAATTGGGATCGCCACTATATTTTAAGAATGTGAAATGTCAGAATAATAGTAGAGAGAATTAATTATTTTCAGCTTTTATTTCTTTCATCACATTCCCAGTGTGTCAGAAGTTCACATGCACTCGATCAGTATTTGGTAGCATTGCCTTTAAATGGTTTAACTTGGGTCAAACGATTTGGGTAGCCTTCCACAAGCTTCCCACAATACATTGGGTGAACTTTGGCCCATTCCTTCTGACAGAGCTGGTGTAACTGAGTCAGGTTTGTAGGCCTCCTTGCTCGCACACACTTTTTCAGTTCTGCACACAATTTTTTTATGGGATTGAGGTCAGGGCTTTGTGATGGCCACTCCAATACCTTGACTTTGTTGTCCTTAAGCCTTTTTGCCACAACTTTGGAAGTATGCTTGGGGTCATTGTCCATTTGGAAGACCCATTTGCGACCAAGCTTTAACTTCCTGACTGATGTCTTGAGATGTTGCTTCAATATAGCCACATCATTTTCCACCTCATGATGCCATCTATTTTGTGAAGTGCACCAGTCCCTTCTGCAGAAAAGTACCCCCACAACATGATGCTGCCACCCCCGTGCTTACAGTTGTTTCATCAGACCAGAAGACATTTCTCCAAAAAGTACAATATTTTTCCCCATGTGCAGTTGAAAACCGTAGTCTGGCTTTTTTATGGCTTATGGCTTCCTTTGCTGTTGTTCTGGGATTGATTTGCACTTTTCACACCAAAGTACGTTCATCTCTAGGGGATAGAATGCGTTTCCCTCCTGAGCGGTATGACGGCTGCGTGGTCCCATGGTGTTTATACTTGCATACTATTGTTTGTACATATGAACGTGGTACCTTCAGGCATTTGGATATTGCTCCCAAGGATGAACCAGACTTGGCTGATTTCTTTTGATTTTCCTATGATGTCAAGCAAGGAGGCACTGTGTTTGAAGGTAGGCCTTGAAATACATCCACAGGTACAAATGATGTAAATTACCTATCAGAAGTTTCTAAAGCCATGACATCTTTTTCTGGAATTTTCCAAGCTGTTTAAAGGCACAGTCAACTTAGTGTATGTAAACTTCTGACCCACTGGCATTGTGATACAGTGAATTATAAGTGAAATAATCTGTCTGTAAACGATTGTTGGAAATATTACTTGCGTCATGCATAAAGTAGAAGTCCTAATAAACTTGCCAAAACTATAGTTTGTTAACAAGACATTTGTGGAGTTGTTGAAAAATGAGTTTTAATGATAACAACCTAAGTTTATGTAAACTTCACCCTTGAACTGTATGTGTTAATTACATAACTGTAACTCACCTGTAACTCACCTGGAATACTCCTCTAGACCTTTAGCGCCTGTCACAGCCGTTAACCTCACCTTCTGTTAGGAACAGCGTCAGCCAAGCTTGTGCGACTGACACTAAGTCACCCTTATACCTGTACTGACTAGACTAGCCTGAGGAACCGAAGCTAAGTCACCTTTATACCTTTACCTAAATAGACTAGCCTGAGGAACCAACGCTAAGTCACCTTTATACCTTTACCTAAATAGAGTAGCCTGAGGAACCGACGATAAGTCACCTTTATACCTGTACCTAAATAGACTAGCCTGAGGAACCAACACTAAGTCACCTTTATACCTGTACCTAAATAGACTAGCCTGAGGGACTGACGCTAAGTCACCTTTATACCTGTACCTGACTAGACTGGCCTGGGGGACCGACAGTAAGTCACCTTTATACCTGTACCTAAATAGACTAGCCTGAGGAACCGACGCTAAGTCACCTTTATACCTGTACCTAAATAGACTAGCCTGGGAACCGACGCTAAGTCACCTTTATGTACCTGACTAGCCCCGGGCGACCAACGCTAAGTCACCTGTACTTGACTAGACTAGCCCGGGCGACCAACGCTAAGTCACCTGTACCTGACTAGCCTATTCCGGGCGACCAATGCTAAGTCACCTGTACCTGACTAGACTAGGGTTAGAGACTATTTTTTGAAACAAATCAGATCAAATATGTCTATCCACTGTTCATATATAGAAGATTCTGTTTTGCATTTGATCTGATCCTTTACCTTTATATAACACCTTAAACCTTTCTTTGTGATTAAAAGTTAAACATGTTTATACTGAGGTAGTTATTTCTGGTGATCCTGTGTGTCATTCCAGGCTTAGCTGTACTGACGTTAAAGTCACCTTTATACCTGACCTGACTAGACTAGTTGTTCCTGTGTGTCATTCAGAGCTTTGCTGTACTAAAATGTATTATTCTGGACATCCATATCTTTCTCTCTCCTTTCTTCCTATAGGTTTAATATGGGACACAGCTCATTGTTAATTGCCAAGTACTGTTCATTAAGGCACATTTTAAACAAACAACAACATTGTAATAATGTTGGGTGCCATTATTACAATGTTGTTGTTTGTTTAAAATGTGCCTTAATGAACAGTACTAGGCAATTAACAATGAGCTGTGTCCCAAATGGCACCCTATTGTCTATGGGCCATGGACAAAATTTGTGCACTATATATAGAGAATAAGATGCCATTGAGACATGGCCAGTTGTAACTTGGCTGTTTTTAAAACTATAAGACACCCCATATAGAATATGATCTATAAGTGACTACTGTCTATTATTATAATAATATCATGATATTGAACTTCTGCCAAGCTGTATATGTGGAGATATCATATGATAGGAGAAACGCTTTGGCCATTTATTTAGCATTTAATGATTCATGATTTGATGTTCTCCCTCTGAAGAAAGTACGATGTTTCTCTATCTGTGCTTTCACATATAATATCCCACGGAATTCTACAGCTTAGTAAATATAGATGTTCTGATTAGCAGAATTAGCTATATATCTTATCATGTTTATAATCTAAACGGGATTCATATGATTGTTGCATTATTCCTATAATGATTTAGTTTATTAGCTACATATGGATCTATGTTTAAATCTAGCAGGGTAAATCAGTCAGTGGTTAGTTACCAACATATTGAATGTGTGCCTATACTCTATACCACATAAGAAAAACAAGCCACAACAAGCCACATTCAACAAGCCACAACAAGCCACATTCAACAAGCCACAACAAGCCACATTCAACAAGCCACAACAAGCCACATTCAACAAGCCACAACAAGCCACATTCAACAAGCCACAACAAGCCACATTCAACAAGCCACAACAAGCCACATTCAACAAGCCACAACAAGCCACATTCAACAAGCCACAACAAGCCACATTCAACAAGCCACAACAAGCCACATTCAACAAGCCACAACAAGCCACATTCAACAAGCCACAACAAGCCACATTCAACAAGCCACAACAAGCCACATTCAACAAGCCACAACAAGCCACATTCAACAAGCCACAACAAGCCACATTCAACAAGCCACAACAAGCCACAACAAGCCACAACAAGCCACATTCAACAAGCCACAACAAGCCACATTCAACAAGCCACATTCAACAAGCCACAACAAGCCACAACAAGCCACAACAAGCCACATAAGATAAAGAGATGTTATCCCCGACGGGGTTTGTGATGGCCGTCTAAATGTCTTAGACTTCACTCTCTTCAATCAAAGTCAACTGGGTTAAAAGGTACATAAAAAATCCTCATTGTTTCTGAAATATTATACCTCACTTAGTTTTTCAGAAGCTTGAAGGGCTTCATTTTTTACTACAATGCCCGTATATTGTGGGCAAACTTCCTGTGGAATTGGCGGCTTTTCACAAGCAGGCTTTAATGTGCTGGGCTTTGTTGTATAAACACAACTTTTCACCTCATAATTAAATAGAAACAAGATGTTATTTAACCATAAATGGTTCTCTAAAAACATTGTCCTTGTCAGCCAATTAGTTAATATTAATGGGAATCTATATACACGGAGAGAATTTATGGAACGATACGACTTTCAAGCAAGGAATATGACAGTTATTAAAGCTATATCTAGTGGGATAAAAACATTACTACAGAATAATGCATATTTTGGAATATCTCCTATTTTAAGCGAAATCCAGGTGAATGGCATAGGTTTACTAGATAAGAAATTCAACAATTGTTTATTAAGGGATATTTTCTACATTTTCTTTGATATTTTGTTGGGCTTCATTGTCTGATGTAAACTCACGTAGTGCTTGGTTCACTACACACAAAGTTTTGGTGACCAATAACGTAAAGGAGATCTCCTTTAAGATGCTCCATAGATGCTATCCGTGTAATAGCTTGATTTCTAAATATTTCTAAATATGTCTAAATATGTACCTGATGTTACCAGTGAATGCAGTTTTTGTGAATTAGAAAGAGAATCGATTGAACACTTATTCTGTCTTTGTTTATATAGTGAAGTGTTCTGGACTGATGTAAAACTATATCTTGGCAACACAATTTTATATCTTGGCAACAAAATAAAGTTTTACATATTATTTTACTACACTGATTCCACAATTGAACGTGAGTATGTCATACATCTCTTTATTTTACTAGGAAAATGTTTCATATACAAATCAAAATGTATGAAGAAAAAGGCCCTTTTTCTTAATGTTTTCAAATCTGATTTGGAGTCAATAAAACATATACAAAACAAAACGTTACTGCCTGTATTTGTATCCGTTACCGCCTGTATTTGTATCCGTTACTGCCTGTATCTGTATCCGTTACTGCCTGTATTTGTATCCGTTACCGCCTGTATTTGTATCCGTTACCGCCTGTATTTGTATCCGTTACCGCCTGTATTTGTATCCGTTACCGCCTGTATTTGTATCCGTTACCGCCTGTATTTGTATCCGTTACCGCCTGTATTTGTATCCGTTACCGCCTGTATTTGTATCCGTTACCGCCTGTATTTGTATCCGTTACCGCCTGTATTTGTATCCGTTACCGCCTGTATTTGTATCCGTTACCGCCTGTATTTGTATCCGTTACCGCCTGTATTTGTATCCGTTACCGCCTGTATTTGTATCCGTTACCGCCTGTATTTGTATCCGTTACCGCCTGTATTTGTATCCGTTACCGCCTGTATTTGTATCCGTTACCGCCTGTATTTGTATCCGTTACCGCCTGTATTTGTATCCGTTACCGCCTGTATTTGTATCCGTTACCGCCTGTATTTGTATCCGTTACCGCCTGTATTTGTATCCGTTACCGCCTGTATTTGTATCCGTTACCGCCTGTATTTGTATCCGTTACCGCCTGTATTTGTATCCGTTACTGCCTGTATTTGTATCCGTTACTGCCTGTATTTGTATCCGTTACTGCCTGTATTTGTATCTGCTTTCTGGCCTGTATTTGTATCCGTTACTGCCTGTATTTGTATCCGTTACTGCCTGTATTTGTATCTGCTTTCTGGCCTGTATTTGAATTGATATATTGTTTAATTTTTTTCTTATTTCTTTGTGGAATCCCTCTGGCTGTTCTGTTTATGTTTTTCATGTTTAAAGTTAATACTAATAACAATACAAATATATATATATATATAACTACAGTGAGGAGAACAAGTATTTGATACACTGCCGATTTTGCAGGTTTTCCTACATACAAAGCATGTAGAGGTCTGTAATTTTTATCATAGGTACACTTCAACTGTGAGAAACGGAATCTAAAACAAAAATCCAGAAAATCACATTGTATGATTTTTAAGTAATTCATTTGCATTTTATTGCTTGACATAAGTATTTGATACATCAGAAAAGCAGAACTTAATATTTGGTACAGAAACCTTTGTTTGCAATTACAGATATCATACGTTTCCTGTAGTTCTTGACCATGTTTGCACACACTACAGCAGGGATTTTGGCCCACTCCTCCATACAGACCTTCTCCAGATCCTTCAGGTTTCGGGGCTGTCGCTGGGCAATACGGACTTTCAGCTCCCTCCAAAGATGTTCTATTGGGTTCAGGTCTGGAGACTGGCTAGGCCACTCCAGGACCTTGAGATGCTTCTTATGGAGCCACTCCTTAGTTGCCCTGGCTGTGTGTTTCGAGTCATTGTCATGCTGGAAGACCCAGCCACGACCCATCTTCAATGCTCTTACTGAGGGAAGGAGGTTGTTGGCCAAGATCTCACGATACATGGCCCCATCCATCCTCCCCTCAATACAGTGCAGTCGTCCTGTCCCCTTTGCAGAAAAGCATCCCCAAAGAATGATGTTTCCACCTCCATGCTTCACAGTTGGGATGGTGTTCTTGGAGTTGTACTCATCCTTCTTCTTCCTCCAAACATGGCGAGTGGAGTTTAGACCAAAAAGCTCTATTTTTGTCTCATCAGACCACATGACCTTCTCCCATTCCTCCTCTGGATCATCCAGATGGTCATTGGCAAACTTCAGACGGGGCTGGACATGCACTGGCTTGAGCAGGGGGACCTTGCGTACGCTGCAGGATTTTAATCTATGACGGCATAGTGTGTTACTAATGGTTTTCTTTGAGAATGTGGTCCCAGCTCTCTTGTCATTGACCAGGTCCTGCCGTGTAGTTCTGGGCTGATCCCTCACCTTCCTCATGATCATTGATGCCCCACGAGGTGAGATCTTGCATGGAGGGTGATTGACTTCTTCCATTTTCTAATAATTGTGCCAACAGTTGTTGCCTTCTCACCAAGCTGCTTGCCTATTGTCCTGTAGCCCATCCCAGCCTTGTGCAGGTCTACAATTTTATCCCTGATGTCCTTACACCCTCTCTGGTCTTGGCCATTTTGGAGAGGTTGCAGTCTGTTTGATTGAGTGTGTGGACAGGTGTATTTTATACAGGTAACAAGTTCAAACAGGTGCAGTTAATACAGGTCATGAGTGGAGAACAGGAGGGCTTCTTAAAGAAAAACGAACAGGTCTGTGAGAGCCGGAATTCTTACTGGTTGGTAGGTGATCAAATACTTATGTCATGCAATAAAATTCAAATTAATTACTTAAAAATCATACAATGTGATTTTCTGGATTTTTGTTTTAGATTCTGTCTCTCACAGTTGAAGTGTACCTATGATAAACATTGCAGACCTCTACATGCTTTGTAAGTAGGAAAACCTGCAAAATTGGCAGTGTATCAAATACTTGTTCTCCCCCCTGTATATATAAGAGAAATGTAAAATAAAAATACAATTTTAAAAATTTGAAGAAAAAAAAGAAATACTCAGCGTTTCTTACAGTATGGGACATAAATGTATAATTATTTAATGAATTACTGGAATTGATTTAGCCAAGTTCAAATGCGCTCTCGGTTCAGTCTGTGCGAGTGGGAGAGGTGGAGGGAGAAGCCCGTTCTTGAAGATCACTCCGCAACCAACACACTGCAGCGCTGTTGTTCATCAGCAGACGATGCGCCACTGACTTGTCTTTTTTATTTTTTTATTTATTTGTAAAAAATAAAATAAACTGTTTATTATTATTATTACATTTTTTATTAACAACAAATCAATACAGGAAGTACATGTGGGAACACAAGTATATATAAATAATACACAAAGAAGAATTGGGCTAGGGGCGGGGCTGGGGGCGGGGCTGGGGGGTACAATATCACATTACACAAGGATCTTAAGGGACACACCTTATAATTCAAACAGCTTTTTGTTAGTAGAGTATTTAATTGTCTTAAAATGTGCCACTGACTTGTCATTCCCACTCACCACTGTCATGAAATGTACTCATGCACAACTTCTGACTCAATCGTCATGAACCGCAAATACAGCAATGACTTTCGGTCTCTTTCATACAAACTTTGAGAAATAACGAGGAGCGCCCACAATGTGTTTTGTGCGGGGAAGTGCTGAGTAGTGAGTCTCTCAAAATGAACAAATTAATAAAACGACACGTCCTGACCAAACATCCACAGCATGACGGTAAACCCAGGGAGTTCTTTCAGAACAGGGCAGGATGCTTCAGGAAACAGGGCTTCGACTGTGGAAAAGTAAGTCAGCTAGCAAGGCGTTGTTGTCATTTTATAACAGGTAATGATAAGCAGAAATAAGGGAGTACTATCTCTCATACTAGTAGATGTGAGTTTATCTTTAAAACAATCCCCTGGCCTTGTAACGTTACACAGCTAATAGATAATGTTAGCCGGAGCAAGCTAACTAGCTACTGATAGTGCAACCCTAGTAACAGTACAGATGAAGACGATAAATGATCAGGCCTACTGTATATCTTACTGTAGAAATTATTGTTGAAAACAAGTCTAAGTTGGAACTGTTGCTGTTAAAATACAAGTCATTTTTATTCAGAACTGGAATAAACTGATTGAAGCAAGATGCTTTTTGAGGTAAACACACTCACACAGTTCTGGGTCATAAATCTACAACAGGAAGTGGTCTCCTGCCTGACTGAGAAAGCAGTAGATGTTCTGATCCAGTTTGGCACCACATACACGAGTCCGGGTTCTCAAGTGCAGAAACTGTCAAAAACTGAGCCCAGAATAAACATGCTATATTAAATATATACTGTATCCACTGTCCATCTTGGGAGGACTATAATAAATATAAACTGTATCCACTGTCCATCTAAGGAGTGAGGAGGAATATATTAAATATATACTGTATCTACTGTCCATCTAGGGAGGAGGGAGGAATATAATAAATATATACTGTATCCACTGTCCATCTAGAGAGGAATATAATAAATATATACTGTATCCACTGTCCAACTAGGGAGGAGGGAGGAATATAATAAATATAAACTGTATCCGCTGTCTATCTAGAGAGGAGGGAGGAATATAATAAATATATACTGTATCCACTGTCCATCTAGGGAGGAGGGAGGATTATAATAAATATATACTGTATCCACTGTCCATCTAAGGAGGAGGGAGGAATATAATAAATATAAACTGTATCCACTGTCCATCTAGAGAGGATGGAGGAATATAATAAATATATACTGTATCCACTGTCCATCTAGAGAGGAATATAATAAATATAAACTGTATCCACTGTCCATCTAGGGAGGAGGGAGGAATATAATAAATATAAACTGTATCCACTGTCCATCTAGAGAGGAATATAATAAATATAAACTGTATCCACTGTCCATCTAGGGAGGAGGAAGGAATATAATAAATATAAACTGTATCCACTGTCCATCTAGGGAGGAATATAATAAATATAAACTGTATCCACTGTCCATCTAGGGAGGAGGGAGGAATATAATAAATATAAACTGTATCCACTGTCCATCTAGGGAGGAATATAATAAATATAAACTGTATCCACTGTCCATCTAGGGAGGAATATAATAAATATAAACTGTATCCACTGTCCATCTAGGGAGGAGGGAGGAATATAATAAATATAAACTGTATCCACTGTCCATCTAAGGAGGAATATAATAAATACATACTGTATCCACTGTCCATCTAGGGAGGAGGAAGGAATATAATAAATATAAACTGTATCCACTGTCCATCTAGGGAGGAATATAATAAATATAAACTGTATCCACTGTCCATCTAGGGAGGAGGGAGGAATATAATAAATATAAACTGTATCCACTGTCCATCTAAGGAGGAATATAATAAATACATACTGTATCCACTGTCCATCTAGGGAGGAGGAAGGAATATAATAAATATAAACTGTATCCACTGTCCATCTAGGGAGGAATATAATACATATAAACTGTATCCACTGTCCATCTAGGGAGGAGGGAGGAATATAATAAATATAAACTGTATCCACTGTCCATCTAGGGAGGAGGTGTCACGCCTTGGTCTTAGTATTTTGTGTTTTCTTTAATTATTTGTTCAGGCCAGGGTGTGACATGAATTTATGTTATTGTATTTTCGTATTGGGGTTTGTAGTATTTGGGATCGCGGCTGATTAGGGGTGTTGTATAGGCTTGGCTGCCTGAGGCGGTTCTCAATCAGGAGTCAGGTGCTTCTCGTTGCCTCTGATTGGGAACCGTATTTAGGCAGCCTGAGTTCGCTTTGTATTTAGTGGGTGATTGTTCCTGTCTCTGTGTAGTTTCACCAGATAGGCTGTAATTAGGTTTCACGTTCCGTTTGTTGTTTTTGTATTTATTAGTTGTTTCATGTATCGTCACCGTTTTCTTTATTAAAGATCATGATTAACCACCACGCTGCATTTCGGTCCGACTCTCTTTCGACAAACGAAGAACTTCGTTACAGAATCACCCACCACACACGGACCGAGCGGCGTAGTTACAGGCAGCGACCGCAGGAAAAGCGAAAGGAGGAATGGACATGGGAGGACGTTATGGACAGCAATTGCATGGAGTATACGACGTGGGAGGAAATCGACAGGTGGGCGGCCGACCCAGAGAGAGTGCAGGAGCCCGCATGGGATTCGCTTGAGCAGTGCGAAGAAGGCTATAGGCGAATGGAGTCGAAAAGGAAAACACGGCGGCACAGAGCGAAACCCGAAAGTCACCCCAAAAAATGTATTGGGGGGGGGCTCAGGCAGAGAGTGGCAGAGTCAGGAGTCAGACCTGAGCCAACTCTCCCTGTTAATCATGAGGAGCAGCGATATAAGGACTTCTGGTCTTGGGAGATGATATTAGACGGAAGAGGACCCTGGGCTCAGCCTGGTGAATATCGCCGCCCCAAGGAGGAAGCAGAGGCAGCAGGAGATAGGAGCCGGCGATACGAGGGAACACGGTTGGCAAGGAAGCCCGAGAAGCAACCCCAAAAAATTATTGGGGGGGGGGCTTACAGGGAGTATGGCTATGCCAGGTAGGAGACCTGCGCAAACTCCCTGTGCTTTCCGGTGGGCTAGAGAGACCGGGCAGACACCGTGTTATGCTATGGAGCGCACGGTGTCTCCAGTGCGGGTGCATAGCCCGGTACGGTTCATACCAGCCCTTCGTATTTGCCGGGCTAGAGTGGGCATCGAGCCAGGTAAGCTTGGGCAGGCTCGGTGCTCAAGAGCTCCAGTGCGCCTTCACGGTCCGGTCTATCCAGAGCCACCTCCACACACCAGTCCTCCGGTAGCAGCTCCCCGCACCAGGCTTCCTGTGCGTGTCCTCGCTCCAGTATCACCAGTGCCCGCACCACACATCAGGCCTACAGTGCGCCTCACCTCTCCTGCTCTGTCGGAGTCTCCCGCCTGTTCAGCACAGCCAGAGCCTTCCTTCCCTCCTGCGCTGTCGGAGTCTCCCGCCTGTTCAGCGCAGCCAGCGTTTTCCTCCTCTCCTGCGCTGTCGGAGTCTCCCGCCTGTTCAGCGCTATCAGAGCCTTCATTCTCTACAGCGCTGCCGGAGCCTCCTGCCTGTTTGAAGCAGCCTGAGCTGCCAGTCTGCAGGGTGCTGTCAGTCTGCAAGGAGCTGCCAGTCTGCAAGGAGCTGTCAGCCTGCATGGAGCAGTCAGAGCTGTCAGTCTGCATGAAGCAGCCAGAGCTGCCAGTCTGCAAGGAGCTGTCAGTCTGCAAGGAGCTGTCAGTCTGCAAGGAGCTGCCAGTCTGCAAGGAGCTGTCAGTCTGCATGAAGCAGCCAGAGATGTCAGTCTGCAAGGAGCTGCCAGTCTGCAAGGAGCTGCCAGTCTGCAAGGAGCTGTCAGTCTGCAAGGAGCTTCCAGTCTGCAAGGAGCTGTCAGTCTGCAAGGAGCTGCCAGTCTGCAAGGAGCTGTCAGTCTGCATGAAGCAGCCAGAGCTGCCAGTCTGCAAGGAGCTGCCAGTCTGCAAGGAGCTGCCAGTCTGCAAGGAGCTGCCAGTCTGCAAGGAGCTGTCAGCCTGCAAGGAACTGCCAGTCTGCAGGGAACTGTCAGTCTGCAAGGAGCTGTCAGTCTGCAAGGAGCTGTCAGTCTGCAAGGAGCTGCCAGGAGCTCAGTTCCGGGCTGCCCCTCAGTCCCGAGCTGCCCCTCAGTCCCGAGCTGCCCCTCAGTCCCGAGCTGCCTCAGTCCCGAGCTGCCCCTCAGTCCCGAGCTGCCTCAGTCCCGAGCTGCCCCTCAGTCCCGAGCTGCCCCTCAGTCCCGAGCTGCCCCTCAGTCACGAGCTGCTCCTTAGTTCTGTGGGGTTCTGGGTGAGGACTATTAGGCCATGGTCGGCGGCGAGGGTGGATTATCCCAGGACGCGAAGGGGAGGAACTAGGACATTAATGAAGTGGGGTCCACGTCCCGAGCCGGAGCTGCCACCATGGACAGACGCCCACCCGGACCCTCCCTATGGTTTTGAGGTGCGTCCGGGAGTCCGCACCTTGGGGGGGGGGGGGGGGGTTCTGTCACGCCTTGGTCTTAGTATTTTGTGTTTTCTTTAATTATTTGTTCAGGCCAGGGTGTGACATGAATTTAAGTTATTGTATTTTCGTATTGGGGTTTGTAGTATTTGGGATCGCGGCTGATTAGGGGTGTTGTATAGGCTTGGCTGCCTGAGGCGGTTCTCAATCAGGAGTCAGGTGCTTCTCGTTGCCTCTGATTGGGAACCGTATTTAGGTAGCCTGAGTTCGCTTTGTATTTAGTGGGTGATTGTTCCTGTCTCTGTGTAGTTTCACCAGATAGGCTGTAATTAGGTTTCACGTTCCGTTTGTTGTTTTTGTATTTATTAGTTGTTTCATGTATCGTCACCGTTTTCTTTATTAAAGATCATGATTAACCACCACGTTGCATTTCGGTCCGACTCTCTTTCGACAAACGAAGAACGTCGTTACAGGATGGAGGAATATAATAAATAGAAACTGTATCCACTGTCCATCTAGGGAGGAGGGAGGAATATAATAAATATAAACTGTATCCACTGTCCATCTAGGGAGGAGGGAGGAATATAATAAATATAAACTGTATCCACTGTCCATCTAGGGAGGAGGGAGGAATATAATAAATATAAACTGTATCCACTGTCCATCTAGGGAGGAATATAATAAATATATACTGTATCCACTGTCCATCTAGGGAGGAATATAATAAATATAAACTGTATCCACTGTCCATCTAGAGAGGAGGGAGGAATATAATAAATATATACTGTATCCACTGTCCATCTAGGGAGGAATATAATAAATATATACTGTATCCACTGTCCAACTAGGGAGGAGGGAGGAATATAATAAATATAAACTGTATCCGATGTCCATCTAGAGAGGAGGGAGAAATATAATAAATATATACTGTATCCACTGTCCATCTAGGGAGGAGGGAGGAATATAATAAATATAAACTGTATCCACTGTCCATCTAGGGAGGAATATAATAAATATAAACTGTATCCACTGTCCATCTAAGGAGTGAGGAGGAATATAATAAATATGTACTGTATCCACTGTCCATCTAGGGAGGAGGGAGGAATATAATAAATATAAACTGTATCCACTGTCCATCTAGAGAGGAATATAATAAATATAAACTTCATCCACTGTCCATCTAAGGAGTGAGGAGGAATATAATAAATATAAACTGTATCCACTGTCCATCTAGAGAGGAGGGAGGAATATAATAAATATAAACTGTATCCACTGTCCATCTAGGGAGGAATATAATAAATATTAACTGTATCCACTGTCCATCTAGAGAGGAGGGAGGAATATAATAAATATGTACTGTATCCACTGTCCATCTAGGGAGGAATATAATAAATATAAACTGTATCCACTGTCCATCTAGGGAGGAGGGAGGAATATAATAAATATAAACTGTATCCACTGTCCATCTAGGGAGGAATATAATAAATATATACTGTATCCACCTTCCATCTAGGGAGGAATATAATAAATATAAACTGTATCCACTGTCCATCTAGAGAGGAGGGAGGAATATAATAAATATATACTGTATCCACTTTCCATCTAGGGAGGAATATAACAAATATATACTGTATCCACTGTCCAGCTAGGGAGGAGGGAGGAATATAATAAATATAAACTGTATCCACTGTCCATCTAGGGAGGAATATAATAAATATATACTGTATCCACTGTCCATCTAGGGAGGAATATAATAAATATAAACTGTATCCACTGTCCATCTAAGGAGTGAGGAGGAATATAATAAATATGTACTGTATCCACTGTCCATCTAGGGAGGAGGGAGGAATATAATAAATATAAACTGTATCCACTGTCCATCTAGGGAGGAATATAATAAATATATACTGTATCCACTGTCCATCTAGGGAGGAATATAATAAATATAAACTGTATCCACTGTCCATCTAGAGAGGAGGGAGGAATATAATAAATATAAACTGTATCCACTGTCCATCTAGAGAGGAATATAATAAATATAAACTTCATCCACTGTCCATCTAAGGAGTGAGGAGGAATATAATAAATATAAACTGTATCCACTGTCCATCTAGGGAGGAATATAATAAATATTAACTGTATCCACTGTCCATCTAGAGAGGAGGGAGGAATATAATAAATATGTACTGTATCCACTGTCCATCTAGGGAGGAATATAATAAATATAAACTGTATCCACTGTCCATCTAAGGAGGAGGGAGGAATATAATAAATATAAACTGTATCCACAGTCTATCTAGGGAGGAATATAATAAATATATACTGTATCCACCTTCCATCTAGGGAGGAATATAATAAATATAAACTGTATCCACTGTCCATCTAGAGAGGAGGGAGGAATATAATAAATATAAACTGTATCCACAGTCTATCTAGGGAGGAATATAATAAATATATACTGTATCCACCTTCCATCTAGGGAGGAATATAATAAATATAAACTGTATCCACTGTCCATCTAGAGAGGAGGGAGGAATATAATAAATATATACTGTATCCACTGTCCATCTAGGGAGGAATATAATAAATATATACTGTATCCACTGTCCAACTAGGGAGGAGGGAGGAATATAATAAATATAAACTGTATCCGCTGTTTATCTAGAGAGGAGGGAGAAATATAATAAATATATACTGTATCCACTGTCCATCTAGGGAGGAGGGAGGAATATAATAAATATGTACTGTATCCACTGTCCATCTAGGGAGGAGGGAGGAATATAATAAATATAAACTGTATCCACTGTCCATCTAAGGAGTGAGGAGGAATATAATAAATATGTACTGTATCCACTGTCCATCTAGGGAGGAGGGAGGAATATAATAAATATAAACTGTATCCACTGTCCATCTAGAGAGGAATATAATAAATATAAACTTCATCCACTGTCCATCTAAGGAGTGAGGAGGAATATAATAAATATATACTGTATCCACCTTCCATCTAGGGAGGAATATAATAAATATTAACTGTATCCACTGTCCATCTAGAGAGGAGGGAGGAATATAATAAATATGTACTGTATCCACTGTCCATCTAGGGAGGAATATAATAAATATAAACTGTATCCACTGTCCATCTAGGGAGGAGGGAGGAATATAATAAATATAAACTGTATCCACAGTCTATCTAGGGAGGAATATAATAAATATATACTGTATCCACCTTCCATCTAGGGAGGAATATAATAAATATAAACTGTATCCACTGTCCATCTAGAGAGGAGGGAGGAATATAATAAATATATACTGTATCCACTGTCCATCTAGGGAGGAATATAATAAATATATACTGTATCCACTGTCCAACTAGGGAGGAGGGAGGAATATAATAAATATAAACTGTATCCGCTGTTTATCTAGAGAGGAGGGAGAAATATAATAAATATATACTGTATCCACTGTCCATCTAGGGAGGAGGGAGGAATATAATAAATATACACTGTATCCACTGTCCATCTAGGGAGGAATATAATAAATATAAACTGTATCCACTGTCCATCTAAGGAGTGAGGAGGAATATAATAAATATGTACTGTATCCACTATCCATCTAGGGAGGAGTGTTAGTAATTGGATATGTAGACGGACGAGTCGGTCAAGGATCGATTCAGACAAGGTGGTAAATTGTATGACAAGCTACAGTTTATTCAGAGTGAAGATATCTAGAACAACGTAATTACGGCTCTCCCGCTGGTTCGTACGGAAGCGCAGACGAAGAAGAGACCGTTACAATCAGTACACCACTATTATATAGGAAAGAATGTAGGTTGATTCTGGAAGATCGGATCTTTGGATTGGTTCAGCTGGGGTGTAGTCTGTAGTCTTCCGCCATTGGCTCAGTTGTCTGTCCGTCATCGTAGAATCCTCTTCGGGTATTCAACGTTCAGCTACAACGGAGATCATGTGTGTGTGCGCTGGTTTTGGCCATTAGTGTAATGCGGGAGCTATCCTGTAGGGGACCCCACAGGCTCAACTCTGAGTTGTAGCCCTTTATCAACAATAGTTTGGTCACCTACATAAGAATTAGCATTTCTCTACAGGAGGGAGGAATATAATAAATATAAACTGTATCCACTGTCCATCTAGAGAGGAATATAATAAATATAAACTTTATCCACTGTCCATCTAGAGAGGAGGGAGGAATATAATAAATATGTACTGTATCCACTGTCCATCTAGGGAGGAATATAATAAATATGTACTGTATCCACTGTCCATCTAGGGAGGAGGGAGGAATATAATAAATATAAACTGTATCCACTGTCCATCTAGAGAGGAATATAATAAATATATACTGTATCCACCTTTCATCTAGGGAGGAATATAATAAATATAAACTGTATCCACTGTCCATCTAGAGAGGAGGGAGGAATATAATAAATATATACTGTATCCACCGTCCATCTAGAGAGGAGGGAGGAATATAATAAATATAAACTGTATCCACTGTCCATCTAGGGAGGAATATAATAAATATAAACTGTATCCACTGTCCATCTAGAGAGGAGGGAGGAATATAATAAATATATACTGTATCCACCGTCCATCTAGAGAGGAGGGAGGAATATAATAAATATATACTGTATCCACTGTCCATCTAGAGAGGAGGGAGAAATATAATAAATATATACTGTATCCACTGTCCATCTAGGGAGGAGGGAGGAATATAATAAATATATACTGTATCCACTGTCCATCTATAGAGGAGGGAGAAATATAATAAATATATACTGTATCCACTGTCCATCTAGGGAGGAGGGAGGAATATAATACATATATACTGTATCCACTGTCCATCTAGAGAGGAGGGAGGAATATAATAAATATAAACTGTATCCACCGTCCATCTAGGGAGGAATATAATAAATATATACTGTATCCACTGTCCATCTAGGGAGGAATATAATAAATATATACTGTATCCACTGTCCATCTAGGGAGGAATATAATAAATATGTACTGTATCCACTGTCCATCTTGGGAGGAATATAATAAATATAAACTGTATCCATTGTCCATCTAGGGAGTTGGGAGGAATATAATAAATATAAACTGTATCCACTGTCCATCTTGTGAGTATTATAATAAATATAAACTGTATCCACTGTCCATCTAGGGAGTTGGGAGGAATATAATAAATATAAACTGTATCCACTGTCCATCTTGTGAGTATTATAATAAATATAAACTGTATCCACTGTCCAACTAGGGAGGAGGGAGGAATATAATAAATATATACTGTATCCACTGTCCATCTAGAGAGGAGGGAGAAATATAATAAATATATACTGTATCCACTGTCCATCTAGGGAGGAGGGAGGAATATAATAAATATAAACTGTATCCACTGTCCATCTAGGGAGGAGGGAGAAATATAATAAATATATACTGTATTTTGTACCCACTGTCCATCTAGGGAGAAGGAATATAATAAATATATACTGTGTCCCCTGTCCATCTTGGGAGGAGGGGGGAATATATATAAATATATACACTACCGTTCAAGAGTTTGGGGTCACTTAGAAATGTCCTTGTTTTTGAAAGAAAAGCATTTTTTAGTCCATTAAAATAACATCAAATTGATCAGAAATACAGTGTAGACATTGTTAATGTTGTAAATGACTATTGTAGCTGGAAACGGCAGATTTTTTACGGAATATCTACATTGGCGTACAGAGGCCCATTAGAAGAAACCATCACTCCTGTGTTCCAATGGCACGTTGTGTTAGCTAATCGAAGTTTATCATTTTAAAAGGCTAGTTGATCATTAGAAAACCCTTTTGCAATTATGTTAGCACAGCTGAAAACTGTTGATCTGATTAAAGTAGCAATAAAACTGGCCTTCTTTAGACTAGTTGAGTATTTGGAGCATCCGCATTTGTAGGTTCGATTAATGGCTCAAAATGGCCAGAAGCAAAGCACTTTCTTCTAAAACTCGTCAGTCTATTCTTGTTCTGAGAAATGAAGGCTATTCCATGCAAGAAATTGCCAAGAAACTGAAGATCTTGTACAATGCAGTGTAGAAATGGAAATAGAATAGAAGGAGGAGTGGGAGGCTGCGGTGCAGAACTGAGCAAGAGATGTCGTGGCAATTTCCCTTATTACTAAATGAGGAGAGTTACAAACCACACACCAGTCAGAGTTATACTTAAACTTCATCTTTTAATAGTATGAGAATTACAATAGCCCTTTGACTCTCAGATCAATTCACTATCTCTAATGAATAGTTGAGAGTGTCAACATAATGGCAACTGAGATCTTTTATAGCAACGATCCACCCCTCTCAACTTACATGACAAACCACAGATCTCAGGAACTCTTCACAAAAGGCCTTTTACTTGAGAAAGGATTATCCCATAGTCAGATAGCATTAGCTATAAATTATTGTTCAGTTTGGTCTCTAAAATGAGATTCTAATATCGTTCCTGGTTCTTCATAGTACCAAGACATTACCTCACTATCTGGAATGCTCTGTAGGCTTTATTGGCAAAGACATCGTAAATATCCTCTGTCAGTGCTATCTCATAGAGGCCCTTCCTCAGTGGAACACACACACACAATATTCGGCAGATTCTATTCTGTTGAATAAAACAACCATTCTAATGCAATACAAAGATTATAAAATAATCTTACAAGCACTATAACATAATCTTGCAATTTTCCACAACATCTCCCCATTATATGGTTTAACAGATACATTCTCATATGAAGACAATTTTCCATTCTGACCTCTCCCCTCTCTGGGCCACAAGTGACTGAGCCCTAGAGGAGAAGGGAAAAGTGCAACTGCCAACAGTATAGTCCAAAGGGAGACATTCTAATGACAAGTATCTCATATAAGCATATTATGTAAATAAAACATCTTATTTATTTGTTTCCCAACTATTTCTGATTCATCCGCCACAGAGGACAAGTACATTAGAGTGTCTAGTTTGAGAAACAGACGCCTCACAAGTCCTCAACTGGCAGCTTCGTTAAATAGTACCCGTAAAACTGTGGCTATAGCAGAACGTGTTTAGGAGTAAAAATCCTAGGGAAAACTGTTCACCAAAAACAAAAACACAATATTCATCCGCCAGTCAATGTATTGTCTAAGGCGATAGAAAATAGATGAGGTTCCGTTTACAATGCCTACAGCTTCCACATGATGTCACCAGTACTGGCATTTCATGGCTGGTTTATCCTTGGTGGGATGACGTATAGGCACTTCCTGTCTTGGGGCGCACCGGAGGAAGTTATGAAAGTGTAAAAATGGACGATGATTTCAAGACTTGCTGCTATCGAATACAGATCGCCCCGTGATCAATTTGATCGATTATTAACGTTTATTAATACCTAAAGTTGGTTTACAAAAGTAGTTTGAAGTGATTTGTAAAAGTTTATAGGCAACTTTTTTTTATTTTAGGGGGCAGTATTTTCAGTCTTGGAAAAATAACGTTCCCGTAGTAAACGGGATATTTTGTCAGGACAAGATGCTAGAATATGCATATAATTGACAGCTTAGGATAGAAAGCACTCTAAAGTTTCCAAAACTGTAAAAATATTGTCTGTGAGTATAACAGAACTGATATTGCAGGCGAAAGCCTGAGAAAAATCCAATCTGGAAGTGACTCATCTTTTGAAAGCTCTGCGTTCCAATGCGTCCCTATTGAGCAGTGAATGGGCTATCAACCAGATTACTTTTTCTCCGTATTCCCCAAGGTGTCTACAGCATTGTGACGCAGTTTTACGCATTTATGTTGAAGAATACCCGTAAGCGGCTACATTGCGCAAGTGGTCACCTAATGGCTCTCAGAGTGATTCTCGTGTAAAATACAGAGGTAGCCATTATTCCAATCGGTCCTACTGAAAAACCAATTGTCCCGGTGGATATATTATCGAATAGATATTTGAAAAACACCTTGAGGATTGATTATAAACAACGTTTGCCATGTTTCTGTTGATATTATGGAGCTAATTTGGAATATTTTTTCGTGACTGCAATTTCCGGGCGATTTCTCAGCCAAACCCGAAGAACAAACGGAGCTATTTCACTTACTAAAATAATATTTTTGGAAAAAAGGAACATTGGCTATCTAACTGGGAGTCTCGTGAGTGAAAACATCCGAAGCTCATCAAAGCTAAACGATTTAATTTGATTGCTTTTCTGATTTCCGTGACCAAGTTACCTGCTGCTGACCCTGCTGGTCATCTATGAACATTTGAACATCTTGGCCATGTTCTGTTATAATCTCCACCCGGCACAACCAGAAGAGGACTGGCAACCTCTCTGAGCCTGGTTCCTCTCTAAGTTTCTTCGTAAGGTTCTGGCCTTTCTCCGGAGTTTTTTCCTAGCCACCATGCTTCTACATCTGCATTGCTTGATCTTTCAGCGAGAAACATACAATATACTTTGCACTCAGTAATGAGGTCATTCAGGAGAAAGGTTTTACCAGTGATTGCTCTAACATTTAAAAGTGCCATATTCAATGAGTGTGGGCCAGTCTGCCCAATTGGCATTGCCTCGAGGTAATCAATGGAATAACAACTAAATTATTAATGTTACAACCATGTTTTCTGACAGTCTTCAATCTATCAGAATGGCAGAAGATGACAGTTTGTATAAAGTCACTAGAAGGCGGAGTAGGAACATAAATTAGGTTACGAGGTTGTGAGTGCCATGCTTTCAAAGTCCTCTGTTGGTTATTCTGACAGAGAGGACCGGAGCACCCTGTCTGTCAGTCTCTTAAACAGTTTGATGATGGGACTGGAGCACTACCAGACCCTGTCTGTCAATCTCTAAAACAGATTGATGTTGCTGGGACTGGGGCACTACCAGACCCTGTCTGTCAGTCTCTAAAACAGTTTGATGTTTATGGGACTGGACCACTACCAGACCCTGTCTGTCAGTCTCTAAAACTGGTTGATGTTGCTGGGACTGGACCACTACCAGACCCTGTCTGTCAGTCTCTAAAACAGGTTGATATCGCTGGGTACTTCCTGTTTGAGTTTCTGCCTATAGGTAGGGAGGAGCAAAATGGAGCCGTGGTCAGATTTGCCAGAAGGAGAGTGGGGGAGGGCCTTGTATGCATCCCGGAAGTTGGAGTAACAGTGGCCTAGTGTTTTAGGAGCGCGAGTATTTCAGTCGATATGCTGACAGAATTTAGGCAGCCTTTTCCTCAAATTTACCTTGTTAATTCATCTCACACCTGAAGACTTTGTGCCGTGGATAAAAACACCTGTAGGCTAGCAGTGCTAGCATTAGCCTGCTCTGTTTTCATGATGGCTAGCAGCTAACTGCTACTTAATAGGAATCTGAGACACAAACTTGCGGTCCCAGCCTTAATGGCTGACCGAGTCGCGGAATCCGTAGCAATATGAACTTTAGCTATAATTAAAAACCATTTAATGAAAACTATTTCATAAAAACAACAAACTGAGTGCAGACGTTGTTCTTTTGCTTTGATGATGTTAGCAGAACATGCAGCCGCTCCAGACAGGTCCAGCCTAACCCTAAACCTAACCCAAGACAGCGTCTAGACAGGTTCAGCCTAACCCTAAACCTAACCCAAGCCAGTATCCAGACAGGTCCAGCCTAACCCAAGCCAGCATCCAGACAGGTCCAGCCTAACCCAAGCCAGCATCCAGACAGGTCCAGCCTAACCCAAGCCAGCATCCAGACAGGTCCAGCCTAACCCTAAACCTAACCCAAGCCACATGCAAAAAAATACACATGTGCTACTTCTGCACACACAGCTTTTTATTTACTTAGCATACCACCTCAAACCACACATAGCATGTATTTCCAGTTTTACATCAACCATTGATAATATAGTATTTCACATATTCTACATAAAAAATATATTGTCTTCATATTTTATGAATATAGCATAGACTTATTCACAGAATCATCTCTGGACTGAACACAGAATATCACAGAATCATAATCAGGGATTCAAATGTTTTTGTTTTGGCTAATCTCACTTCCTCATTCCTCAGATCCAAAGCTTTAAACATGGCCTTTTCTAACCATTAGAAGGGGAAGGAAAAATCCCTTTGCCAATAGAAGGTTCATTCCTGCTCCGTTCTTAGCTCCATCCATGTAGCTGTATAGTTATTCTCTCTGGGGTTCTGAAGCACCACAGCAGGTCCGGTTGGTCTAGGGGTGACGTGGGATGAACTGTGTCCCACACTCCTCTCCCCTCCTCCCCCCTGCCCTACAATCTCCTCCCCCATCAGACAGCACAACAGCGACCAGAGATGTCGTCTGAAGGAGTGAGACAGCATGTAGAGAGCAGGGTTCAGGAAGCAGTGGGCGTAGGCCACAATACGACACACAACGTACACAACATGCAGCCGCTCCTTGACCCCACAGTCTACAGGTGTGTAGACAGACATGACGAATATGAATAGGTTGTACGGTGCCCAGCAGACGATGAAAGCTACCACGATACAGAAGACCACCAGCACTGTGCGGTGTTGTCTCCTGGTCGCAGTTACCAGGACCGTCCTGAGAATGGCACTGTAGCAGAGGATGATGATGATTAGAGGGAGGACGAAGAGCAGGGACACCTGCAGGTAGTAGCCCAGCTGTTGGGGGACAGAGAGAGAGGGGGGACAGAGAGAGAGGGAGAGGTTATCTATGAATATCCAGCTTCTGGGGGACAGAGGGGTTATATATGAAATATCCAACATTGGAAACACTGGTCACAATTAGAAACAGGAATGTCCACTCACTGTTTGCTGAAACACAAAGTACATACAAAGACCATGTCAGTGGAAACGTGTATCACTGAAAGCTTAAACAAACATCCCTACTAAGAGCAGTAAACAGTGAGCGGACATATCTCTTTTATTCTAAGTTACCGTAACCCACCTCCTCATCCGTAGTTCCAGGTGAGACCTCACAGATGAATATTCTTGTCCCGTTTTCCACTTCCTGTACCTGGGAGGATATGACATCACTGAGGGAGGCGGCCAGGCTGACTACCCATGATGCCGTGCAGGCGGCCAATGCGTACCTCAGTCGTCTCCGGGGAACGACTGTCCAGCGGGACGCGACGACTATTACACAGCGGTACACCGTCATGGAGGTGAGCAGCATCATACTGCTGTAGAGACCGGTGAAGTATGCCCCCGTCAACAGCTTACAGGCCTGGGGTCAGAGGTTATAGTTAGGGTTAGGGGTCAGAGGTTAGGGTTAGAGGTCAGCAGCATCATGCTGCTGTAGAGACTGGTAAAGTATGCCCCCGTCAACAGTTTACAAGCCTGGGGTCAGATGTTAGAGTTAGAGGTCAGAGGTTAGGGTTCGAGGTAAGCGTTAGGATTCAGAGATTGAGGGTTAGAGGTTAGGGTTAGTAGTCAGAGATTAGTGTTAGAGGTTAGGGTTAGAGGTTAGGGTTAAGAGTCAGAGGTGAGTATTAGGAATCAGAGTTTGAGGGTTAGAGGTTAGGGTTAGATGTCAGGGTTAAATGTCAGAGGTTAGGGTTAGGGTTAGGAGTCAGAGGTTAGGGTTAGATATCAGATGTTAGGGTTAGAGGTCAGAGGTTAGGGTTAGAGCTCAGAGGTTAGGGTTAGAGGTCAGAGGTTAGGGTCAGAGGTTAGGGTTGAGGGTCAGAGTCATAGTCAGAGTTAGGAGTCAGAGTTTGAGCGTTCGAGGTTAGGGTTAGAGGTCTGAGGTTAGATGTTAGGGTTAGTGATCAGAGGTTAGAGTTTAGGGTTAGGAGTCAGAGGTTGCTATTAGAGGTCAGAGAAAATGATTAGAGGTCTGAGGTCAGGGTTAGATGTCAGAGGTTAGGGTTAGATGTCAGAGGTTAGGGTTAGGAGTCAGGGGTTAGGGTTAGAATTCAGACGTTAGGGTTAGAGGTTAAAAATCAAATCAAATCAAATTTATTTGTCACATACACATGGTTAGCAGATGTTAATGCGAGTGTAGCGAAATGCTTGTGCTTCTAGTTCCGACAATGCAGTAATAACCAACAAGTAATCTAACTAACAATTCCAAAAAACTACTGTCTTATACACAGTGTAAGGGGATAAGGAATATGTACATAAAGATATATGAATGAATGATGGTACAGAGCAGCATAGGCAAGATACAGTAGATGGTATCGAGTACAGTATATACATATGAGATGAGTATGTAAACAAAGTGGCATAGTTAAAGTGGCTGTGATACATGTATTACATAAGGATGCAGTAGATGATATAGAGTACAGTATGTATGTATACATATGAGATGAATAATGTAAGGTATGTAAACATTATATTAGGTAGCATTGTTTAAAGTGGCTAGTGATATATTTTACATCATTTCCCATCAATTCCCATTATTAAAGTGGCTGGAGTTGAGTCAGTGTGTTGGCAGCAGCCACTCAATGTTAGTTGTGGCTGTTTAACAGTCTGATGGCCTTGAAATAGAAGCTGTTTTTCAGTCTCTCGGTCCCAGCTTTGATGCACCTGTACTGACCTCGCCTTCTGGACGATAGTGAACAGGCAGTGGCTCGGGTGGTTGTTGTCCTTGATGATCTTTATGGCTTTCCTGTAACATTGGGTGGTGTAGGTGTCCTGGAGGGCAGGTAGTTTGCCCCCGGTGATGCGTTGTGCAGACCTCACTACCCTCTGGAGAGCCTTACGGTTGTGGGCGGAGCAGTTGCCGTACCAGGCGGTGATACAGCCCGCCAGGATGCTCTCGATTGTGCATCTGTAGAAGTTTGTGAGTGCTTTTGGTGACAAGCCGAATTTCTTCAGCCACCTGAGGTTGAAGAGGCGCTGCTGCGCCTTCTTCACGATGCTGTCTGTGTGAGTGGACCAATTCAGTTTGTCTGTGATGTGTATGCCGAGGAACTTAAAACTTACTACCCTCTCCACTACTGTTCCATCGATGTGGATAGGGGGTGTTCCCTCTGCTGTTTCCTGAAGTCCACAATCATCTCCTTAGTTTTGTTGACGTTGAGTGTGAGGTTATTTTCCTGACACCACACTCCGAGGGCCCTCACCTCCTCCCTGTAGGCCGTCTCGTCATTGTTGGTAATCAAGCCTACCACTGTTGTGTCGTCCGCAAACTTGATGATTGAGTTGGAGGCGTGCGTGGCCACGCAGTCGTGGATGAACAGGGAGTACAGGAGAGGGCTCAGAACGCATCCTTGTGGGGCCCCAGTGTTGAGGATCAGCGGGGTGGAGATGTTGTTGCCTACCCTCACCACCTGGGGGCGACCCGTCAGGAAGTCCAGTACCCAGTTGCACAGGGCGGGGTCGAGACCCAGGGTCTCGAGCTTGATGACGAGCTTGGAGGGTACTATGGTGTTGAATGCCGAGCTGTAGTCGATGAACAGCATTCTCACATAGGTATTCCTCTTGTCCAGATGGGTTAGGGCAGTGTGCAGCGTGGTTGAGATTGCATCGTCTGTGTACCTATTTGGGCGGTAAGCAAATTGGAGTAGGTCTATGGTGTCAGGTAGGGTGGAGGTGATATGGTCCTTGACTAGTCTCTCAAAGCACTTCATGATGATGGAAGTGAGTGCTACGGGGCGGTAGTCGTTTAGCTCAGTTACCTTAGCTTTCTTGGGAACAGGAACAATGGTGGCCCTCTTGAAGCATGTGGGAACAGCAGACTGGTATAGGGATTGATTGAATATGTCCGTAAACACACCGGCCAGCTGGTCTGCGCATGCTCTGAGGGCGCGGCTGGGGATGCCGTCTGGGCCTGCAGCCTTGCGAGGGTTAACACGTTTAAATGTTTTACTCACCTCGGCTGCAGTGAAGGAGAGTCCGCATGTTTTCGTTGCAGGCCGAGTCAGTGGCACTGTATTGTCCTCAAAGCGGGCAAAATAGTTATTTAGTCTGCCTGGGAGCAAGACATCCTGGTCCGTGACTGGGCTGGTTTTCTTCTTGTAGTCCGTGATTGACTGTAGACCCTGCCACATACCTCTTGTGTCTGAGCTGTTGAATTGAGATTCTACTTTGTCTCTATACTGACGCTTAGCTTGTTTGATAGCCTTGCGGAGGGAATAGCTGCACTGTTTGTATTCGGTCATGTTACCAGTCACCTTGCCCTGATTAAAAGCAGTGGTTCGCGCTTTCAGATTCACGCGAATGCTGCCATCAATCCACGGTTTCTGGTTAGGGAATGTTTTAATCGTTGCTATGGGAACGACATCTTCAACGCACGTTCTAATGAACTCGCACACCGAATCAGCGTATTCGTCAATGTTGTTATCTGACGCAATACGAAACATATCCCAGTCCACGTGATGGAAGCAGTCTTGGAGTGTGGAATCAGCTTGGTCGGACCAGCGTTGGACAGACCTCAGCGTGGGAGCTTCTTGTTTTAGTTTCTGTCTGTAGGCAGGGATCAGCAAAATGGAGTCGTGGTCAGCTGTTCCGAAAGGAGGGCGGGGCAGGGCCTTATATGCGTAGCGGAAGTTAGAGTAACATTGATCCAAGGTTTTTCCAGCCCTGGTTGCGCAATCGATATGCTGATACAATTTAGGGAGTCTTGTTTTCAGATTAGCCTTGTTAAAATCCCCAGCTACAATGAATGCAGCCTCAGGATGTATGGATTCCAGTTTGCAAAGAGTCAAATAAAGTTCGTTCAGAGCCATCGATGTGTCTGCTTGGGGGGGAATATATATGGCTGTGATTATAATCAAAGATAATTCTCTTGATAGATAATGCGGTCGACATTTGATTGTGAGGAATTCTGAATCAGGTGAACAGAAGGATTTGAGTTCCTGTATGTTTCTTTCATCACACCACGTCTCGTTAGCCATAAGGCATACGCCCCCACCCCTCTTCTTACCAGAAAGATGTTTGCTTCTGTCGGCGCGATGCGTGGAGAAACCAGCTGGCTGCACCGCCTCCGATAGCGTCTCTCCAGTGAGCCATGTTTCCATGAAGCAAAGAACGTTACAGTCTCTGATGTCCCTCTGGAATGCTACCCTTGCTCGGATTTCATCAACCTTGTTGTCAAGAGACTGGACATTGGCGAGAAGAATGCTAGGGAGTGGTGCACGATGTGCCCGTCTCCGGAGTCTGACCAGAAGACCGCCTCGTTTCCCTCTTTTACAGAGTCGTTTTTTTGGGTCGCCGGCTGGGATCCATTCCGTTGTCCTGGTTGAAAGGCAAAACACAGGATCCGCTTCACGAAAATCATATTCTTGGTCGTACTGATGGTGAGTTGACGCTGACCTTATATTCAGTAGTTCTTCTCGACTGTATGTAATGAAACCTAAGATGACCTGGGGTACTAATGTAAGAAATAACACGTAAAAAAACTAAAAACTGCATAGTTTCCTAGGAACACGAAGGGAGGCGGCCATCTCTGTCGGCGCCGGAAGAGGTTAAGGTTAGAGATCCGAGTTTAAGTTTAGAGATCAGAGGTTACGGTTAAAGCTCAGAGGTTAGGGTTAGAGGTCAGAGGTTAGGGTTAGAGGTTAGAGTTAGAGATCAAAGGTTAAGGTTAGAGATCAGAGGTTATGGTTGGAGGTTAGAGATGAGGGTTAGGAGTCAGAGGTTAGTGTTAGGAGTCAGAGGTTACGATTAGAGGTCAGAGAAAAGGATTAGAGTTCAGAGGTCAGGGTTAGATGTCAGAGGTTAGGGTTAGAGGTTAGAGGTTAGGGATAGGAGTGAGAGGTTAGGGTTAGATATCTGAGGTTATTGTTAGAGGTCAGAGGTTATGGTTAGGAGTCAGCAGTTAGGGTTAGAGGTCAGAGGTTAGGGTTAGAGGTTAGGGTTAGGATTCAGAGTTTGAGGTTTAGAGGTTAGGGTTAGGAGTCAAAGGTTAGTATTAGGAGTCAGAGTTTAGGGTTAGCGTCCAGAGGTCAGTGTTAGAGGTAAAGTTAGGAGTCAGGGGTCAGAGGTTAGGCTTAAGGTTAGGAGTCAGGGGTTAGGGTCAGAGGTTAGGGTTAAGGTTAGGAGGTTGATGAGATGAGTAATGCAAGATACGTAGACATTATTAAAGTAGCTAGTGGCTAGTGTTTCATTTCCTTAACGTTCCTTAGGCGTTAGAGGTTAGGGTTAGAGGTTAGATGTCAGAGGTTAGAAGTCAGAGGTTGAGGTCAGAGGTTAGGGTTAGAGATCAGAAGTCAGGGTTGGTCATACCCACCAGGTCACCGAACATCCAGTGGGAGAGTTGGTAGACGGCCCAGAAGGGCAGGGTCAGGGTAAATAGGAGGTCAGAGGTCAACAGGTTTAGGATGAACAGGTTGGTGACCCTCCTTAGGTCCTCATAACGACACAAGGCAACCAGCAACAATCCGTTACCTAGACAACACAAAACACATCATTAAGTAGACAACACAGGGGCCTCAAGAGTGACGCAGTGGTCAAAGACACTGCGTTGCTGTGCTAGCTGTGCCACTAGAGATCCTGGGTTCGAGTCCAGGCTCTGTCGAAGCAGGCCTCCACCGGGAGACTCATGAGGGGGCGCACAATTGGTCGAACGTTGTCCGGGTTAGTTTGACCGGCAGGGATGTTCTTGTCCCATCGCTCTCCAGCGATTCCTGTCGAGGGCACAATGCACGCTGACACGGTTGCCAGGTGAACAGTGTTTCCTCTGACACATTGCTGCGGCTGCCTCCCGGTTTAAGCATTGTGTCAAGAAGCAGTACAATACAGAGGACACTGTTCGTTACCTGGACATCACTGAACACACCGTTACCTCGACAACATGGAATAGACCGCTAACTAGACAACACTGAACACACCGTTAACTAGACAACACAGAACAAACCGTTACCAAGACAACACAAAACACACCGTCAGCTAGACAACACAGAGCACACAGTTAACTAGACAACACAGAACACACAGTTACCTAGACAACACAGAACACACAGTTAACTAGACAACACAGAACACACCGTTAACTAGACAACACAGAACACACAGTTACCTAGACATCACCGAATACGCTGTTGATGACGAAGAGCAAACAGGTTACCTGTGACACTGTGGAGGAAGATGAGGAGGAAGAAACCAAGTTACCTGTGACACTGAGGAGGAAGATGACCAGGAAGCAACCAAGTTACCTGTGACACTGAGGAGGAAGATAACCAGGAAGCAACCAAGTTACCTGTGACACTGAGGTGGAAGATGACCAGGAAGCAAACAAGTTACCTGTGACACTGAGGAGGAAGATGAGGAGGAAGCAACCAAGTTACCTGTGACACTGAGGAGGAAGATGACCAGGAAGCAACCAGCCGTGACCTCCTCTAACCCTCCGACCTCATCGCACAGCAGGATTAACTGTTTATCACCATAGTCTTCATCAGTGTAGTTGCTGTCATTCACAGAGCTGGTCTCATTCACCATGGTCTTCCAGGACTCAGTCAGGTCCATCGCTGCAACGTGATTTATACTATAGAATGACAGAGAGCCACTACACTACAGACCACAGAGAATAGAGGTGATTTATACTATAGAATGACAGAGAGCCACTACACTACAGACCACAGAGAATAGAGGTGATTTATACTATAGAATGACAGAGAGCCACTACACTACAGACCACAGAGAATAGAGGTGATTTATACTATAGAATGACAGAGAGCCACTACAATACAGACCACAGAGAATAGAGGTGATTTATACTATAGAATGACAGAGAGCCACTACAGTACAGACCACAGAGAATAGAGGTGATTTATACTATAGAATGACAGAGAGCCACTACACTACAGACCACAGAGAATAGAGGTGATTTATACTATAGAATGACAGAGAGCCACTACAGTACAGACCACAGAGAATAGAGGTGATTTATACTATATAATGACAGAGAGCCACTACAATACAGATCACAGAGAATAGAGGTGATTTATACTATATAATGACAGAGAGCCACTACAATACAGATCACAGAGAATAGAGGTGATTTATACTATAGAATGACAGAGAGCCACTACAGTACAGACCACAGAGAATAGAGGTGATTTATACTATAGAATGACAGAGAGCCACTACAGTACAGACCACAGAGAATAGAGGTGATTTATACTATATAATGACAGAGAGCCACTACAGACCACAGAGAAGAGGTGATTTATACTATAGAATGACAGAGAGCCACTACAGTACAGACCACAGAGAATAGAGGTGATTTATACTATAGAATGACAGAGAGCCACTACACTACAGACCACAGAGAATAGAGGTGATTTATACTATAGAATGACAGAGAGCCACTACACTACAGACCACAGAGAATAGAGGTGATTTATACTATAGAATGACAGAGAGCCACTACAATACAGATCACAGAGAATAGAGTTACATTGCAGGACTTATTACAAAGTGTGAGACACTTTCCAAGATGTGGAAATAACATGAGATGCATCCAATACTACAGCAGCATTTTGATCAATTTTACCACATATCTATAGCCTCTCTATAATATCATAATAATGTTAACACCAACCTACCATGTGAACCGGTTCTCAGAGTGTTAACATGTTGTTAGTGAGAAAACTGTTAACCACTGTTCAAGTGTGGTGTGGACAAACTACGCGTTGTTCCTCATTTTCAACCCAGTTTCACATTTAGTCAAACATGGATAAATGGACAGACTATGTTGTTCCTCAATTTCAACTCAGTTTCACATTTAGTAAAAAATGGATGAGTGGACACATTATTTAGTCTAACGTATGAGTATTCCTTCTTGGCGCCTGAGGGGAGAGCTCTATCTTATTGGCTCTTAAGGGGAACACCACATCAGTCACTGGCTTTATCAATAAGTACATCGAGAACGTCGTACCCAGAGTGACTGTACGTACATTTTCCAACCAGAAGCCATGGATTACAGGCAGCATTCGCACTGAGCTAAAGGGTAGAGCTGCCGCTTTCAAGGAGCGGGACTCAAACTCGGAAGTTTATAAGAAATCCCGCTATTCCCTTCGTCAAACCATCAAACAGGCAAAGGGTCAATATAGGTCTAAGTTCGAATCGCAGTACAACGGCTCCGACGCACGTCGGATGTGGCAGGGCTTGCAGACTATTACAGACTACAAAGGGAAGCACAGCCGAGAGCTGCCCAGTGACAAGAGCCTATCAGACGAGCTAAATAACTTCTATGCTCGCTTCGAGGCAAGTAACACTGAAACATGCATGAGAGCATCAGATGTTTTGGACGGCTGTGTGATCATGCTCTCCGCAGCCGACGTGAGTAAGACCTTCAAACAGGTCAACATTCACAAGGCCAGACGGATTACCAGGACGTGTATTCCGAGCATGCGCTGACCAACTGGAAAGTGTCTTCACTGACATTTTCAACCTCTTCCTGACCGAGTCTGTAATACCAACATGTTTTAAGCATGTTTCCCCGTGCTCAAGAACAGTAAGGTAACCTGCCTAAATGACTACTGACCCATAACACTCACGTCTGCAGCCTTGAAATACTTTGAAAGGCTGGTCATGGCTCACATAAACACCATTACTCCAGAAACCCTAGACCCACTCCAATTTGCATACCGCACCAAGAGATCCACAGATGATGCAATCTCTATTGCACTCCACACTGCCCTATCGCACCATTGTGCCCTCAAAAAGAGTTGGCATGGCTCCTCAGAGCCTCAAAAGATTTTACAGCTGCACCATCGAGAGCATCCTGACGGGTTGCATCACTACCTGGTGTGGCAACTGCTCGGCCTCCGACCGCAAGGCACTACAGAGGGTAGTGCTTGCGGCCCAGTATATGTCCGTGGCCAAGCTTCCTGCCATCCAGGACCACTATACCAGGCGGTGTCAGAGGAAGGCCCTAAAAATTGTCAAAGACTCCAGCCACACTAGTCATAGACTGCTCTCTCTGCTCCCGCATGGCAAGCGGTACCGGAGCGCCATATCTAGGTCCAAGAGCTGACAAGGTACAAATCTGTCATTCTGCCCCTGAACAGGCAGTTAACCCACTGTTCCTAGGCCGTCATTGAAAATAAGAATTTGTTCTTAACTGACTTGCCTGGTTAAATAAAGATAAAAAAAATAAAAACAACTTTTGGTGCAGATCACCTCCCACAACATTCATAATGTAACCTTTTTGTGCAGATCACCTCCCACAACATTCATAATGGAACCTTTTGGTGCAGATCACCTCCCACAACATTCATAATGGAACCTTTTGGTGCAGATCACCTCCCACAACATTCATCATGGAACCTTTTGGTGCAGATCACCTCCCACAACATTCATAATGGAACCTTTTGGTGCAGATCATCTCCCACAACATTCCTTGAAGTTCCTATATCCCAATTTCTGCCAAACACCGAAGACAAACAATACCTCAGGAACTAATTCAAAGAGCTTTTAGGACATGTCGTTGTGAGACAGTTACCACAATTTGAGCACTAAAAGCCTAATATTAAATGGCACTTATCTCACAAATACTCAGATGTAATGGCAAGGAAATCAGATATAATTCCTTTTGGGCTAATGGATGAACATGAAAGACAGTCAAAAGACATGATGAGGACAATCAAACTAAAAGAAGGAAGGATGTGCTGAAAAATCTTGATGAACAGCAAAGAGTCTTCAATTCTGTTAATGTGGTCTTAGGCCCCTTTGACTCCAAATCTGTGAGCAACCATGAAAACTTCTCTACAGGGTCAGATGACACTTTCTTCACTGGCAATCTGCTGTTGTCCCTGTCAGGACTGTTCACCACCTCAACACATTGCTGCATGCCCAGTCTTCACCGCCTCAACACGTTGCTGCATGCCCAGTGTTCACCACCTCAACACATTGCTGCATGCCCAGTGTTCACCGCCTCAACACGTTGCTGCATGCCCAGTGTTCACCACCTCAACACATTGCTGCAAGCCCAGATGCTTCATCATGCTCTTCCTTGTAGCCTTGGAAGCTGTAGCTGTGACGGCCAATATAGGAACTGGAACTGGTAGGAGCTTGCCAACGATCCCACACCACTATCTAAAAACAGCCTACTTCCCCTTTATAGGAAAGGGATACAGTGCCTTCTGAAAGTACTCAGACCACTTGTCTTGTTCACATTTTGTTACGTTATAGCCTTAATCTACAATGGATTAAATTATTTACCTTGACTGGAGTCCACCTGTGGTAAATTCAATTGATTGGACATGATTTGGAAAGGCACATACCTGTCAATATTTATTTTATTAATCCTTTATTTAACTAGGCAAGTCAGTTAAGAACTTTGTTATTTACAATTCCTACCCCTGCCAAACCCAGACGAGGCTGGGCCAATTGTGAACCGCCTTATTGGACTTCCAATCACGGTGGGTTGTGATATAGCCTGGAATCGAACCAGGGTCTGTAGTGATGCCTCTAGAAGTAAGATGCAGTGCCTTAGACTGCTGCGCCACTTGGGAGCCCCTATAAGGTACCACAGTTGACACTGCATGTCAAAGCAAAGGCCATGAGGTCGAAGGAATTGTCGTAGAGCTCAGAGACAGAATTGTGTTGAGGCACAGATCTGGGGAAGGGTACCAAAAAATGTCTGCAGCATTGAAGGTCCCCAGGAACACAGTGGCCTCCATCATTCTTAAATGGAAGTAGTTTGTAACCATCGAGACTCTTCTTAGAACTGGTTGCCCAGTCAAACTGAGCAACCGGGGGAGAAGGGCCTTGGAGTTTGCCAAAAGGCACCTAAAGACTCTCAGACCATGATAAACAAAATGATCTGGTCTAATGAAAGCAAGATTGAACTATTTGGCCTGAATTCTAAGTGGACGGAAGGAAGATGACCAGGAAGCAACCAAGATACCTGTGACACTGAGGAGGAAGATGACCAGGAAGCAACCAAGTTACCTGTGACACTGAGGAGGAAGATGAGGAGGAAGCAACCAAGTTACCTGTTGTGGCACTGAGGAGGAAGATGACCAGGAAGCAACCAAGTTACCTGTCGTGGCACTGAGGAGGAAGATGACCAGGAAGCAACCAAGTTATCTGTGACACTGAGGAGGAAGATGACCAGGAAGCAACCAAGTTACCTGTCATGACACTGAGGAGGAAGATGAGGAGGAAACAACCAAGTTACCTGTGACACTGAGGAGGAAGATGACCAGGAAGCAACCAGCCGTGACCTCCTCTAACCCTCCGACCTCGTCACCCAGCAGGATTAACTGTTTATCACCATAGTCTTCATCAGTGTAGTTGCTGTCATTCACAGAGCTGGTCTCATTCACCATGGTCTTCCGGACTGAGTCAGGTCCATCGCTGCAACGTGATTTATACTATAGAATGACAGAGAGCCACTACACTACAGAACACAGAGAATAGAGGTGATTTATACTATAGAATGACAGAGAGCCACTACAGTACAGATCACAGAGAATAGAGTTACATAGCAGGACTTATTACAAAGTGTGAGACACTTTCCAAGATGTGGAAATAACATGAGATGAATCCAATACTAAAGCAGCGTTTTGATCAATTTTACCACATATCTATAGCCTCTCTATAGTATCATAATAATGTTAACACCAACCTACCATGTGAACCGGTTCTCAGAGTGTTAACATGTTGTTAGTGAGAAAACTGTTAACCACTGTTCAAGTGTGGTGTGGACAAACTACGCGTTGTTCCTCATTTTCAACCCAGTTTCACATTTAGTCAAACATGGATAAATGGACAGACTGTGCTTCTACACCTGCATTGCTTGCTGTTTGGGGTTTTAGGCTGGGTTTCTGTACAGCACTTTGAGATATCAGCTGATGTACGAAGGGCTATATAAATAAATTTGATTTGATTTGACTGTGTTGTTCCTCAATTTCAACTCAGTTTTACATTTAGTAAAAAATGGATGAGTGGACACATTATTCAGTCTATTGTACAGGTATGAGTATTCTACCTATTTCTGCTCTCCTGCGTCTGACTTCACTGCCACCAGTTCAGCAACCCTTACAATGGGGGTCATAAACCTCACCAACAGGCCAACATCATGTCATTCACAGGAGAAAGAGAAGGAACTATCGGGGACGTAGGTCAGGGTGCCTTGTAAGGATCTGACGGCTAGTGGGTAATCGCCCTTTACCATCAGTCCTATTAGCCAACATGAAATCATTGGATAACAAAATAGACGGGCTACGATCACGAATATCCTACCAACTGTAATATCTTGTGTTTCACTGATTCATCGGCAACATGGATAACATACAGCTGGCTGGGTTTACGCTGCATCAGCAAGATAGAACAGCTGCCTCTGGTAAGACAAGGGATGGAGGTCTGTGTCTATTTGTAAATAACAGCTGGTGCACAAAATCTAATATTAAGGAAGTCTCAAGGTTTTGCTTGCCCGAGGTAGAGTATCTCATGATACGCTGTAGACCACACCTTTTACCAAGTGATCTTTCATCTATATTTTTAGTAGCAGTCTATTTATCACCACAGACTAATGCTGGCACTAAGACTTAATGAGCTGTATAAACTGACAGGAAAATGCTCATCCAGAGGCGGCGATCCTAGTGGCCGGGGATTTTACTGCAGCGAAACCTACATAATGTTAAATTTGCAGAGGAAACCAGAGTAAAAAAAACTCAAGACCACCTTTGCTCCACACAGAGAGACGTGTACAAATCTCTTTGCTCGAGCTGTTTTGCAAGGAGGAATGGGAAAAAATGTCTCTCGGTGTGCAAAACTGATAGAGACATACCCCAAGCGGCTTACAGCTGTAATCGCAGCAAAAGGTGGCGCTACAAAGTATTAACTTAAGGGGGCAGAATAATTTTGCATGCCCAATTTTTCAGTTTTTGATTTGTTAAAAAAGTTTGAAATATCCAATAAATGTCGTTCCACTTCATGATTGTGTCCCACTTGTTGTTGATTCTTCACAAAAAAATAAAGTTTTATATCTTTATGTTTGAAGCCTGAAATGTGGCAAAAGGTCGCAAAGTTCAAGGGGGCCTAATACTTTCGCAAGGCACTGTAGCTGGTCTAACATAATATAATAGAGACAGTAGATATAGCTGGTCTGTCAGAATACCATAGAGACAGTAGAGACATAAAGACAGGAGATCTAGCTGGTCTGTCATAATATAATAGAGACACCAGATCTAGCTGGTCTGTCATAATATGATAGAGACAGTAGATCTAGCTGGTCTGTCATAATAGTATAGAGACAGTAGATCTAGCTGGTCTGTCATAATATAATCGAGACAGTAGATCTAGCTGGTCTGTCATATTATAATAGAGACAGTAGATCTAGCTGGTCTGTCATAATATAATTGTGACAGTAGGTCTAGCTGGTCAGTCAGATTGTAATAGAGACAGTAGATCTAGCTGGTCTGTCAAACTATAATAGAGACAGTAGATCTAGCTGGTCTGTCATAATATAATAGAGACAGTAGATCTAGCTGGTCTGTCATATTACAGAGACAGTAGATCTAGCTAGTCTTTCATATTATAATAGAGAGAGTAGATCTAGCTTGTCTGTCATAATAAAATAGAGACAGTAGATCTAGCTGGTCTGTCATATTATAATAGAGACAGTAAAAATAGCTGGTCTGTCATAATATAGAGACAGTCGATGTAGCTGGTCGGTCGTAATATCATAGAGACAGCAGATCTAGCTGGTCTGTCATAATATAATAGAGACAGTAGATCTAGATTGTCTGTCATAATATAATAGAGACAGTAGATCTAGCTGGTCTTACATAATATAATAGAGACAGTAGATCTAGCTGGTCTGTCATATTACAGAGACAGTAGATCTAGCTGGTCTGTCATATTATAATAGAGAGAGAGTAGATCTAGCTGGTCTGTCATAATGAAATAGAGAGAGTAGATCTAGCTGGTCTGTCATATTACAGAGACAGTAGATTTAGCTAGTCTGTCATATTATAACAGAGAGAGTAGATCTAGCTGGTCTGTCATAATGAAATAGAGAGAGTAGATCTAGCTGGTCTGTCATAATATAATAGAGACAGTAGATCTAGCTGGTCTGTCATAATATAATAGAGACAGTAGATCTAGCTGGTTTGTCATATTACAGAGACAGTAGATCTAGCTGGTGTGTCATAATACAATAGAGACAGTAGATCTAGCTGGTCTGTCATAATATAATAGAGACAGTAGATCTAGCTGATCTGTCATAATATAATAGAGACAGTAGA
Organism: Oncorhynchus kisutch; assembly: GCF_002021735.2. Classification (NCBI taxonomy): domain Eukaryota; kingdom Metazoa; phylum Chordata; class Actinopteri; order Salmoniformes; family Salmonidae; genus Oncorhynchus; species Oncorhynchus kisutch. Next base: position 43,711,407 of record NC_034200.2, on the reverse strand, counting down.
TATAGCTGGTGTGTCATAATATAATATAGACAGTAGATCTAGCTGGTCTGTCATTTTATAATAGAGACAGTAGATCTAGCTGGTCTGTCATAATATAATTGTGACAGTAGGTCTAGCTGGTCAGTCAGATTATAATAGAGACAGTAGATATAGCTGGTCTGTCAGAATACCATAGAGACAGTAGAGACATAAAGACAGGAGATCTAGCTGGTCTGTCATAATATAATAGAGACACCAGATCTAGCTGGTCTGTCATAATATGATAGAGACAGTAGATCTAGCTGGTCTGTCATAATAGTATAGAGACAGTAGATCTAGCTGGTCTGTCATAATATAATCGAGACAGTAGATCTAGCTGGTCTGTCATATTATAATAGAGACAGTAGATCTAGCTGGTCTGTCATAATATAATTGTGACAGTAGGTCTAGCTGGTCAGTCAGATTGTAATAGAGACAGTAGATCTAGCTGGTCTGTCAAACTATAATAGAGACAGTAGATCTAGCTGGTCTGTCATAATATAATAGAGACAGTAGATCTAGCTGGTCTGTCATATTACAGAGACAGTAGATCTAGCTAGTCTTTCATATTATAATAGAGAGAGTAGATCTAGCTTGTCTGTCATAATAAAATAGAGACAGTAGATCTAGCTGGTCTGTCATATTATAATAGAGACAGTAAAAATAGCTGGTCTGTCATAATATAGAGACAGTCGATGTAGCTGGTCGGTCGTAATATCATAGAGACAGCAGATCTAGCTGGTCTGTCATAATATAATAGAGACAGTAGATCTAGATTGTCTGTCATAATATAATAGAGACAGTAGATCTAGCTGGTCTTACATAATATAATAGAGACAGTAGATCTAGCTGGTCTGTCATATTACAGAGACAGTAGATCTAGCTGGTCTGTCATATTATAATAGAGAGAGAGTAGATCTAGCTGGTCTGTCATAATGAAATAGAGAGAGTAGATCTAGCTGGTCTGTCATATTACAGAGACAGTAGATTTAGCTAGTCTGTCATATTATAACAGAGAGAGTAGATCTAGCTGGTCTGTCATAATGAAATAGAGAGAGTAGATCTAGCTGGTCTGTCATAATATAATAGAGACAGTAGATCTAGCTGGTCTGTCATAATATAATAGAGACAGTAGATCTAGCTGGTTTGTCATATTACAGAGACAGTAGATCTAGCTGGTGTGTCATAATACAATAGAGACAGTAGATCTAGCTGGTCTGTCATAATATAATAGAGACAGTAGATCTAGCTGATCTGTCATAATATAATAGAGACAGTAGATATAGCTGGTGTGTCATAATATAATATAGACAGTAGATCTAGCTGGTCTGTCATTTTATAATAGAGACAGTAGATCTAGCTGGTCTGTCATAATATAATTGTGACAGTAGGTCTAGCTGGTCAGTCAGATTATAATAGAGACAGTAGATCTAGCTGGTCTGTCAAACTATAATAGAGACAGTAGATCTAGCTGGTCTGTCATAATATAATAGAGACAGTAGATCTAGCTGGTCTGTCATATTACAGAGACAGTAGATCTAGCTGGTCTGTCATAATATAATAGAGACAGTAGATTTAGCTGGTCTGTCATAATATAATAGAGACAGTAGATATAGCTGGTCTGTCATATTACAGAGACAGTTCCTGGAGGGGGTGCGTCACCTGAGTGGGTTGATTCACTGTTGTGTTCATCCTGTCTGGGTTGGCGCCCCCCCTTGGGTTGTGCCGTGGCGGAGATCTTTGTGGGCTATACTCAGCCTTGTCTCAGGATGGTAAGTTGGTGGTTGAAGATATCCCTCTAGTGGTGTGGGGGCTGTGCTTTGGCAAAGTGGGTGGGGTTATATCCTTCCTGTTTGGCCCTGTCCGGGGGTGTCCTCGGATGGGGCCACAGTGTCTCCTGACCCCTCCTGTCTCAGCCTCCAGTATTTATGCTGCAGTAGTTTATGTGTCGGGGGGCTGGGGTCAGTTTGTTATATCTGGAGTACTTCTCCTGTCCTATTCGGTGTCCTGTGTGAATCTAAGTGTGCGTTCTCTAATTCTCTCCTTCTCTCTTTCTTTCTCTCTCTCGGAGGACCTGAGCCCTAGGACCATGCCCCAGGACTACCTGACATGATGACTCCTTGCTGTCCCCAGTCCACCTGGCCATGCTGCTGTTCCAGTTTCAACTGACCTGAGCCCTAGGACCATGCCCCAGGACTACCTGACATGATGACTCCTTGCTGTCCCCAGTCCACCTGGCCATGCTGCTGCTCCAGTTTCAACTTCCACCTGACTGTGCTGCTGCTCCAGTTTCAACTGTTCTGCCTTATTATTATTCGACCATGCTGGTCATTTATGAACATTTGAACATCTTGGCCATGTTCTGTTATAATATCCACCCGGCACAGCCAGAAGAGGACTGGCCACCCCACATAGCCTGGTTCCTCTCTAGGTTTCTTCCTAGGTATTGGCCTTTCTAGGGAGTTTTTCCTAGCCACCGTGCTTCTACACCTGCATTGCTTGCTGTTTGGGGTTTTAGGCTGGGTTTCTGTACAGCACTTTGAGATATCAGCTGATGTACGAAGGGCTATATAAATACATTTGATTTGATTTGATTTGAGTAGATCTAGCTGGTCTGTCAAATTATAATAGAGACAGTAGATCTAGCTGGTCTGTCATAATATAATAGAGACAGTAGATCTAGTTTGTCTGTCATAATATAATAGAGACAATAGATCTAGCTGGTCTGTCATAATATAATAGAGACAGTAGATCTAGCTGGTTTGTCATATTACAGAGACAGTAGATCTAGCTGGTGTGTCATAATATAATATAGACAGTAGATCTAGCTGGTCTGTCATATTATAATAGAGAGAGTAGATATCGCTGGTCTGTCATATTATAATAGAGACAATAGATCTAGCTGGTCTGTCATAATATAATAGAGACAGTAGATCTAGCTGGTTTGTTCATATTACAGAGACAGTAGATCTAGCTGGTCTGTCATAATATAATAGAGACAGTAGATCTAAGCTGGTCTGTAATATTATTATAGAGACAGTAAATCTAGCTGTCTGTCATAAATAAATAGAGACAGTAGATCTAGCTGGTCTGTCATAATATAATAGAGACAGTAGATCTAGCTGGTCTGTCATAATATCATAGAGACAGTAGATCTAGCTGGTCTGTCAAACTATAATAGAGACAGTAGATCTAGCTGGTCTGTCATAATATAATAGAGACAGTAGATCTAGCTGGTCTGTCATATTACAGAGACAGTAGATCTAGCTGATCTTCATATATAATAGAGACAGTAGATCTAGCTGGTCTGTCATAATATAATAGAGACAGTAGATCTAGCTGGTCTGTCATATTATAATAGAGACAGTAGATCTAGCTGGTCTGTCATAATATAATAGAGACAGTAGATCTAGCTGGTCTGTCATAATATAATAGAGACAGTAGATCTAGCTGGTCTGTCATATTATAATAGAGACAGTAGATCTAGCTGGTTTGTCATATTATAGAGACAGTAGATCTAGCTGGTCTGTCATAATATAATAGAGACAGTAGATCTAGCTGGTCTGTCATATATAATAGAGACAGTAGATCTAGCTGGTCTGTCATAATATAATAGAGACAGTAGATCTAGCTGGTCTGTCATATATAATAGAGACAGTAGATCTAGCTGGTCTGTCAAATATAATAGAGACAGTAGATCTAGCTGGTCTGTCATAATATAATAGAGACAGTAGATCTAGCTGGTCTGTCATAATATAATAGAGACAGTAGATCTAGCTGGTCTGTCATAATATAATAGAGACAGTAGATCTAGCTGGTCTGTCATATTATAATAGAGACAGTAGATCTAGCTGGTCTGTCATAATATAATAGAGACAGTAGATCTAGCTGGTCTGTCATATTATAGAGACAGTAGATCTAGCTGGTCTGTCATATTATAATAGAGACAGTAGATCTAGCTGGTCTGTCATATTATAATAGAGACAGTAGATCTAGCTGGTCTGTCATAATATAGAGACAGTAGATCTAGCTGGTCTGTCATATTATAATAGAGACAGTAGATCTAGCTGGTCTGTCATAATATAATAGAGACAGTAGATCTAGCTGGTCTGTCATAATATAATAGAGACAGTAGATCTAGCTGGTCTGTCATAATATAATAGAGACAGTAGATCTAGCTGGTCTGTCATAATATAATAGAGACAGTAGATCTAGCTGGTCTGTCATATTATAGAGAGACAGTAGATCTAGCTGGTCTGTCATAATATAATAGAGACAGTAGATCTAGCTGGTCTGTCATAATATAATAGAGACAGTAGATCTAGCTGGTCTGTCATAATATAATAGAGACAGTAGATCTAGCTGGTCTGTCATAATATAATAGAGACAGTAGATCTAGCTGGTCTGTCATATTATAATAGAGACAGTAGATCTAGCTGGTCTGTCATAATATAATAGAGACAGTAGATCTAGCTGGTCTGTCATATATAATAGAGACAGTAGATCTAGCTGGTCTGTCATAATATAATAGAGACAGTAGATCTAGCTGGTCTGTCATAATATAATAGAGACAGTAGATCTAGCTGGTCTGTCATAATATAATAGAGACAGTAGATCTAGCTGGTCTGTCATAATATAATAGAGACAGTAGATCTAGCTGGTCTGTCATAATATAATAGAGACAGTAGATCTAGCTGGTCTGTCATAATATAATAGAGACAGTAGATCTAGCTGGTCTGTCATAATATAATAGAGACAGTAGATCTAGCTGGTCTGTCATATTATAGAGACAGTAGATCTAGCTGGTCTGTCATAATATAATAGAGACAGTAGATCTAGCTGGTCTGTCATAATATAATAGAGACAGTAGATCTAGCTGGTCTGTCATAATATAATAGAGACAGTAGATCTAGCTGGTCTGTCATAATATAATAGAGACAGTAGATCTAGCTGGTCTGTCATAATATAATAGAGACAGTAGATCTAGCTGGTCTGTCATATATAGAGACAGTAGATCTAGCTGGTCTGTCATAATATAATAGAGACAGTAGATCTAGCTGGTCTGTCATAATATAATAGAGACAGTAGATCTAGCTGGTCTGTCATATTATAATAGAGACAGTAGATCTAGCTGGTCTGTCATAATATAATAGAGACAGTAGATCTAGCTGGTCTGTCATAATATAATAGAGACAGTAGATCTAGCTGGTCTGTCATAATATAATAGAGACAGTAGATCTAGCTGGTCTGTCATATTATAGAGACAGTAGATCTAGCTGGTCTGTCATAATATAATAGAGACAGTAGATCTAGCTGGTCTGTCATATTATAATAGAGACAGTAGATCTAGCTGGTCTGTCATATTATAATAGAGACAGTAGATCTAGCTGGTCTGTCATAATATAATAGAGACAGTAGATCTAGCTGGTCTGTCATAATATAATAGAGACAGTAGATCTAGCTGGTCTGTCATAATATAATAGAGACAGTAGATCTAGCTGGTCTGTCATAAATATAATAGAGACAGTAGATCTAGCTGGTCTGTCATAATATAATAGAGACAGTAGATCTAGCTGGTCTGTCATAATATAATAGAGACAGTAGATCTAGCTGGTCTGTCATATATAATCAGAGACAAGTAGATCTAGCTGGTCTGTCATATTATAATAGAGACAGTAGTAACTAGCTGGTCTGTCATAATATAATAGAGACAGTAGATCTAGCTGGTCTGTCATAATATAATAGAGACAGTAGATCTAGCTGGTCTGTCATAATATAATAGAGACAGTAGATCTAGCTGGTCTGTCATAATAAATAGAGACAGTAGATCTAGCTGGTCTGTCATATTATAATAGAGACAGTAGATCTAGCTGGTCTGTCATAATATAATAGAGACAGTAGATCTAGCTGGTCTGTCATATTATAGAGACAGTAGATCTAGCTGGTCTGTCATATATAATAGAGACAGTAGATCTAGCTGGTCTGTCATATATAATAGAGACAGTAGATCTAGCTGGTCTGTCATATTACAGAGACAGTAGATCTAGCTGGTCTGTCATATTATAATAGAGACAGTAGATCTAGCTGGTCTGTCATAATATAATAGAGACAGTAGATCTAGCTGGTCTGTCATAATATAATAGAGACAGTAGATCTAGCTGGTCTGTCATAATATAATAGAGACAGTAGATCTAGCTGGTCTGTCATAATATAATAGAGACAGTAGATCTAGCTGGTCTGTCATATTATAGAGAGACAGTAGATCTAGCTGGTCTGTCATAATATAATAGAGACAGTAGATCTAGCTGGTCTGTCATAATATAATAGAGACAGTAGATCTAGCTGGTCTGTCATAATATAATAGAGACAGTAGATCTAGCTGGTCTGTCATAATATAATAGAGACAGTAGATCTAGCTGGTCTGTCATATTATAATAGAGACAGTAGATCTAGCTGGTCTGTCATAATATAATAGAGACAGTAGATCTAGCTGGTCTGTCATATATAATAGAGACAGTAGATCTAGCTGGTCTGTCATAATATAATAGAGACAGTAGATCTAGCTGGTCTGTCATAATATAATAGAGACAGTAGATCTAGCTGGTCTGTCATAATATAATAGAGACAGTAGATCTAGCTGGTCTGTCATAATATAATAGAGACAGTAGATCTAGCTGGTCTGTCATAATATAATAGAGACAGTAGATCTAGCTGGTCTGTCATAATATAATAGAGACAGTAGATCTAGCTGGTCTGTCATAATATAATAGAGACAGTAGATCTAGCTGGTCTGTCATATTATAGAGACAGTAGATCTAGCTGGTCTGTCATAATATAATAGAGACAGTAGATCTAGCTGGTCTGTCATAATATAATAGAGACAGTAGATCTAGCTGGTCTGTCATAATATAATAGAGACAGTAGATCTAGCTGGTCTGTCAAATATAATAGAGACAGTAGATCTAGCTGGTCTGTCATAATATAATAGAGACAGTAGATCTAGCTGGTCTGTCATATTACAGAGACAGTAGATCTAGCTGGTCTGTCATATTATAATAGAGACAGTAGATCTAGCTGGTCTGTCATAATAATAGAGACAGTAGATCTAGCTGGTCTGTCATATATAGTATAGAGACAGTAGATCTAGCTGGTCTGTCATAATATAATAGAGACAGTAGATCTAGCTGGTCTGTCAAATATAATAGAGACAGTAGATCTAGCTGGTCTGTCATAATATAATAGAGACAGTAGATCTAGCTGGTCTGTCATATTATAGAGAACAGTAGATCTAGCTGGTCTGTCATAATATAATAGAGACAGTAGATCTAGCTGGTCTGTCATATTATAATAGAGACAGTAGATCTAGCTGGTCTGTCATAATATAATAGAGACAGTAGATCTAGCTGGTCTGTCATATTATAATAGAGACAGTAGATCTAGCTGGTCTGTCAAATATAATAGAGACAGTAGATCTAGCTGGTCTGTCATAATATAATAGAGACAGTAGATCTAGCTGGTCTGTCATATATAGAGAGACAGTAGATCTAGCTGGTCTGTCAAATATAATAGAGACAGTAGATCTAGCTGGTCTGTCATAATATAATAGAGACAGTAGATCTAGCTGGTCTGTCATAATATAATAGAGACAGTAGATCTAGCTGGTCTGTCATATATATAGAGACAGTAGATCTAGCTGGTCTTCATATATAATAGAGACAGTAGATCTAGCTGGTCTGTCATATATAATAGAGACAGTAGATCTAGCTGGTCTGTCATATAATAGAGACAGTAGATCTAGCTGGTCTGTCATAATATAATAGAGACAGTAGATCTAGCTGGTCTGTCATAATATAATAGACAGTAGATCTAGCTGGTCTGTCATAATATATAGAGACAGTAGATCTAGCTGGTCTGTCATAATATAATAGAGACAGTAGATCTAGCTGGTCTGTCATAATATAATAGAGACAGTAGATCTAGCTGGTCTGTCATATTATAGAGAACAGTAGATCTAGCTGGTCTGTCATAATATAATAGAGACAGTAGATCTAGCTGGTCTGTCATAAATATAGAGACAGTAGATCTAGCTGGTCTGTCATAATATAATAGAGACAGTAGATCTAGCTGGTCTGTCATAATATAATAGAGACAGTAGATCTAGCTGGTCTGTCATAATATAATAGAGACAGTAGATCTAGCTGGTCTGTCATAATATAATAGAGACAGTAGATCTAGCTGGTCTGTCATATTATAATAGAGAGAGTAGATCTAGCTGGTCATAATATATAATAGAGACAGTAGATCTAGCTGGTCTGTCATAATATAATAGAGACAGTAGATCTAGCTGGTCTGTCATTTATAATAGAGACAGTAGATCTAGCTGGTCTGTCATAATATAATAGAGACAGTAGATCTAGCTGGTCTGTCATAATATAATAGAGACAGTAGATCTAGCTGGTCTGTCAAAATAATAGAGACAGTAGATCTAGCTGGTCTGTCATAATATAATAGAGACAGTAGATCTAGCTGGTCTGTCATATATATAGAGAGTAGATCTAGCTGGTCTGTCATAATATAATAGAGACAGTAGATCTAGCTGGTCTGTCATAATATAATAGAGACAGTAGATCTAGCTGGTCTGTCATAATATATAGAGACAGTAGATCTAGCTGGTCTGTCATAATATAATAGAGACAGTAGATCTAGCTGGTCTGTCATAATATAATAGAGACAGTAGATCTAGCTGGTCTGTCATATTATAGAGACAGTAGATCTAGCTGTCTGTCATAATATATAGAGACAGTAGATCTAGCTGGTCTGTCATAATATAATAGAGACAGTAGATCTAGCTGGTCTGTCATATTATAATAGAGACAGTAGTAGATCTAGCTGGTCTGTCATAATATAATAGAGACAGTAGATCTAGCTGGTCTGTCATAATATAATAGAGACAGTAGATCTAGCTGGTCTGTCATAATTATAGAGACAGTAGATCTAGCTGGTCTGTCATATATAATAGAGACAGTAGATCTAGCTGGTCTGTCATAATATAATAGAGACAGTAGATCTAGCTGGTCTGTCATAATATAATAGAGACAGTAGATCTAGCTGGTCTGTCATAATATAATAGAGACAGTAGATCTAGCTGGTCTGTCATATTATAATAGAGACAGTAGATCTAGCTGGTCTGTCAAATATAATAGAGAGACAGTAGATCTAGCTGGTCTGTCATAATATAATAGAGACAGTAGATCTAGCTGGTCTGTCATATATATAGAGACAGTAGATCTAGCTGGTCTGTCATAATTAATAGAGACAGTAGATCTAGCTGGTCTGTCATAATATAATAGAGACAGTAGATCTAGCTGGTCTGTCATATATAATAGAGACAGTAGATCTAGCTGGTCTGTCATATTACAGAGACAGTAGATCTAGCTGGTCTGTCATATATATAATAGAGACAGTAGATCTAGCTGGTCTGTCATATTATAATAGAGACAGTAGATCTAGCTGGTCTGTCATATATAGAGACAGTAGATCTAGCTGGTCTGTCATATTATAATAGAGACAGTAGATCTAGCTGGTCTGTCAATTATAATAGAGACAGTAGATCTAGCTGGTCTGTCATATATAGAGACAGTAGATCTAGCTGGTCTGTCATATTATAATAGAGAGCAGTAGATCTAGCTGGTCTGTCATATTATAATAGAGACAGTAGATCTAGCTGGTCTGTCATAATATAATAGAGACAGTAGATCTAGCTGGTCTGTCATAATATAATAGAGACAGTAGATCTAGCTGGTCTGTCATAATATAATAGAGACAGTAGATCTAGCTGGTCTGTCATATATAGAGAGACAGTAGATCTAGCTGGTCTGTCATAATATAATAGAGACAGTAGATCTAGCTGGTCTGTCATAATATAATAGAGACAGTAGATCTAGCTGGTCTGTCATAATATAATAGAGACAGTAGATCTAGCTGGTCTGTCATAATATAATAGAGACAGTAGATCTAGCTGGTCTGTCATAATATAATAGAGACAGTAGATCTAGCTGGTCTGTCATATTATAGAGACAGTAGATCTAGCTGGTCTGTCATAATATAATAGAGACAGTAGATCTAGCTGGTCTGTCATAATATAATAGAGACAGTAGATCTAGCTGGTCTGTCAATATAATAGAGACAGTAGATCTAGCTGGTCTGTCATAATATAATAGAGACAGTAGATCTAGCTGGTCTGTCATATTATAATAGAGACAGTAGATCTAGCTGGTCTGTCATATATATAGAGACAGTAGATCTAGCTGGTCTGTCATATTATAATAGAGACAGTAGATCTAGCTGGTCTGTCATATATAATAGAGACAGTAGATCTAGCTGGTCTGTCATAAATAATAGAGACAGAGTAGATCTAGCTGGTCTGTCATATATAATAGAGACAGTAGATCTAGCTGGTCTGTCATAATATAATAGAGACAGTAGATCTAGCTGGTCTGTCATAATATAATAGAGACAGTAGATCTAGCTGGTCTGTCATATATAGAGACAGTAGATCTAGCTGGTCTGTCATAATATAATAGAGACAGTAGATCTAGCTGGTCTGTCATAATATAATAGAGACAGTAGATCTAGCTGGTCTGTCATAATATAATAGAGACAGTAGATCTAGCTGGTCTGTCATAATATAATAGAGACAGTAGATCTAGCTGGTCTGTCATAATATAATAGAGACAGTAGATCTAGCTGGTCTGTCATAATAATAGAGACAGTAGATCTAGCTGGTCTGTCATAATAATAGAGACAGTAGATCTACCTGGTCTGTCATAATATAATAGAGACAGTAGATCTAGCTGGTCTGTCATAATATAATAGAGACAGTAGATCTAGCTGGTCTGTCATAATATAATAGAGACAGTAGATCTAGCTGGTCTGTCATAATATAATAGAGACAGTAGATCTAGCTGGTCTGTCATATAATAGAGACAGTAGATCTAGCTGGTCTGTCATAATATAATAGAGACAGTAGATCTAGCTGGTCTGTCATAATATAATAGAGACAGTAGATCTAGCTGGTCTGTCATAATATAATAGAGACAGTAGATCTAGCTGGTCTGTCATAATATAATAGAGACAGTAGATCTAGCTGGTCTGTCAATATAATAGAGACAGTAGATCTAGCTGGTCTGTCATAATATTATAGAGAACAGTAGATCTAGCTGGTCTGTCATAATATAATAGAGACAGTAGATCTAGCTGGTCTGTCATAATAAATAGAGACAGTAGATCTAGCTGGTCTGTCAATATTATAGAGACAGTAGATCTAGCTGGTCTGTCATATTTAATAGAGACAGTAGATCTAGCTGGTCTGTCATTAAATATAGACAGTAGATCAAGCTGGTCTGTCATTATAATAGAGACAGTAGATCTAGCTGGTCTGTCATAATATAATAGAGACAGTAGATCTAGCTGGTCTGTCATATTATAATAGAGACAGTAGATCTAGCTGGTCTGTCATAATATAATAGAGACAGTAGATCTAGCTGGTCTGTCATAATATAATAGAGACAGTAGATCTAGCTGGTCTGTCATAATATAATAGAGACAGTAGATCTAGCTGGTCTGTCATAATATAATAGAGACAGTAGATCTAGCTGGTCTGTCATATTAATAGAGACAGTAGATCTAGCTGGTCTGTCATAATATAATAGAGACAGTAGATCTAGCTGGTCTGTCATAAAATAGAGACAGTAGATCTAGCTGGTCTGTCATAATATAATAGAGACAGTAGATCTAGCTGGTCTGTCATAATATAATAGAGACAGTAGATCTAGCTGGTCTGTCATAATATAATAGAACAGTAGATCTAGCTGGTCTGTCATAATATAATAGAGACAGTAGATCTAGCTGGTCTGTCATAATATAATAGAGACAGTAGATCTAGCTGGTCTGTCATATATAATAAGAGACAGTAGATCTAGCTGGTCTGTCATAATATAATAGAGACAGTAGATCTAGCTGGTCTGTCATATTATAATAGAGACAGTAGATCTAGCTGGTCTGTCATAATATATAGAGACAGTAGATCTAGCTGGTCTGTCATAATATAATAGAGACAGTAGATCTAGCTGGTCTGTCATAATATAATAGAGACAGTAGATCTAGCTGGTCTGTCATAATATAATAGAGACAGTAGATCTAGCTGGTCTGTCATAATATAATAGAGACAGTAGACTTAGCTGGTCTGTCATATTATAATAGAGACAGTAGATCATCGCTGGTTCTGTCATTATATGCGCCAGAGCAGTTATCTAGGCTGGTCTGTCATAATATCATAGAGACAGTAGATCTAGCTGTCTGTCCTTTATCTTAGCGACAACCGATCTAGTGGTCTGACATATTATAATGAGGACAGTAGTAGATCTCGCTGGTCTGTCATAATTATAATAGAGACAGTAGATCTAGCTGGTCTGTCCCCCTAATTATGCGACAGTAGATCTAGCTGGTCTGATCATAATATAATAGAGACAGTAGATCTAGCTGGTCTGTCCATATCAGAGACAGTAGATCTAGCTGGTCTGTCATATATAATAGAGACAGTATCTAGGTGTCTGTCATAATATAATAGAGACAGTAGCTAGCTGGTCTGTCTAATATAATAGAAGAGCAGTAGATCTAGCTGGTCTGTCATAATATATATAGAGCACAGTAGATCTAGCTGGTCTGTTCATATATAATAGAGAGCAGTAGATCTAGCCTGGTCTGTCATATATAATAGAGACAGTAGATTAGCTGGTCTGTCAATATTATAGAGACAGTCGATCTAGCTGGTCTGTCATCCTCTCCTCGAACCGTCGCTCTAGCTGGTCCTGTCATATTCTCATCGCTGCCAGTAGATTCGCTGGTCTGTCATATATCTAGCGCCGAGATCGAGCTGGGTCTGTCATTCCTATTAATAGAGACAGTAGATCTCGCTGGTCTGTCATAATATAATAGCAGAAAGGCGATCTAGTGGTCTGTCATAATATAACAGA